>NC_134398.1:87124904-87211327 GCF_050003625.1 Haematobia irritans
TTTGCTGGAGCAAATTCTAGCTTTAAATTTGTATCGCTCGAAAGTTCAGCGAATTCTTCTTGAGCTTTTAATGGAAGGTGTGTGATGTATTGAATTGATTCATTAAATGGGTTTTGCAATCAATCAAAGTGATATTTCTTGAATTGGTCTTCCAAAGATTCCAAATGATCAATCATAATCGTTTTGATTAAATTTCAATCCAAACACAATTTTATTTTTCTTGGATCGCTTCTAATCGTATGTAGGGGAACTCCAAATTTTTGTATGGGAGAGCAACATTTTTATATATTTCTATTGTCTTTGCTTTAGCCTTTCACCACGGAGAAATATAACAAATACAATTTTAAATACATAAAATAAATAAATTCGAAAAAAATATTTCAAAAGGAGGAAATGATTTTTGCGTTTATAAAATCAAGGGATAAAATGCTGTTTCTTGCGACCCCTCATAATTCTTTTAAGAAACATTGGTCTAGCCCATCGGGACTTCTTAGTCGGAGGAATTATAACAAGTATATACAGCAGTAAGTTCGGCCGGGACGAATCTTAAATATCCACCACCATGAACCAAATATTAGGGTTTCCTTTGAAATTTCAGGAGGACTTGAGGACACTTCCCGAAGATAAATTTAAAGATTTCACCTATGAGGACTATATCAGATTCTGGATTTATAAGAACCATTTTTGTTTGAGTTTTAAGTGTGCAAGAAAATTATAAAATAACGTCTTGATTTGAAATCTTAAATCTGTAGATTTTCACCCGAGGAGTAAAATCTGGAAATTTTACATTGAATTTCAAGCAATTTTCATGATCAGTGCGCCTTCTATACCCTCAAGAAGTGAAGTCGGTCTACATGGAAGCATTGCCAAAAGGACCGATAAAAACTTAATCCGATACACGTTTTTGTGAGCCTAAAGTGCGAGAATATTTACAATTTCAGGCAAATCGGATAAAAACTACGGTTTCTAGAAACCCAAGGATTTAAATCGGGAGATCGTTCTTATGGGGGCTATACTAAAATATGGACTGATACTCACCGTTTTCGGCACACCACTTTATGACCCGAAAATACCTCTAGATTTCCAATTTCAGGCAAATTAGATAAAAACTTCGGATTCTAGGAACCCAAGAAGTAAAATCGGGATATCGGTCTATATGGGGGCTATACCAAAACATGGACCGATACTCACCATTTGTGGCACACCTCTTTATGGTCCTAAAATAATTATAAATTTCCAATTTCAGACAAATTGTATATAAACTACGGATTCTATAAACCCAAGATGTAAAATCGGGAGATCGGTCTATATGGGGGCTATACCAAAACATGGAACGAAACGGACCATTTTCGGCACACCTTTTAATGTTCCTCAAGTACCTCTAGATTTTCAATTTCAGGCAAATTTGATAAAAACTACGGTTTCTATAAGCCCAAGACCCCAAATCGGGAAGTCGGTTTATATGGGGTCCATACCAAAACATGGACCGATGCTCACCATTTTTGGCACACATCTTTACGGTTCTAAAGTACCTCTCAATTTCCAATTTCAGGTAAATTGGATAAAAACTGCGTTTCTATAAGCCCAAGAAGTAAAATCGGGAGATCGGTCTATATGGGGGCTATACCAAAATATGCACCGATACTCACAATTTTTGGCACACGTATTTGTGGTCCTACAATACCTCTAGATTTCCAATTTCAGGTAAATTGAATAAAAACTGGGGTTTCTATAAGCCCAAGAAGTAAAATCGGGAGATCGGTCTATATGGGGGCTATACCAAAACATGGACCGATATAGCCCATCTTCGAACTTTACCTGACTGCAGACAAAAGACCAGTTTGTGCAAAATTTCAGCACGATTGCTTCATTATTGAAGACTGTAGCGTGATTACAACAGACAGACAGCCAGACAGACAGACAGACAGACAGACAGACAGACAGACGGACATCGTTATATCGTCTTGGAATTTCTCCCTGATCAAGAATATATATACTTTATATAGTCGGAAATCGATATTTCGATGTGTTACAAACGGAATGACAAACTTATTATACCCCCGCCACCATTCTATGGTGGTGGGTATAAAAATGTCTCAAATATACCTACACATCTAATTCATGTACCGTCCTATAAATCATACATGTTTTCGGGAAACTCCACGATTTTTTTCATACATGCTAGAAATTCGGATTGTTTTGATTTTTTTTTGTGCACAGAAAACATTTCTTATATTGTGATCCCATTCAGGATGAAGAGCTGATAAAATTCTATGTTTCTGTTACATATCGTTACTTCTATTTAAAATGTCGTAATAAAATATCTTATTCTTCTTCAAATAATTAACACAAATTATATTTGAAAAAAACATTTTAAATGACATTCGGATGTGAGTAATATATGACAATAGTGGTTACTAAATGATAGTTAAAAACTTTGCTTACGGATGGTAGTATCAACCAATAAGAATGAAAATTATTCAAAGCAGGTAAATTTAGTTGCTACAACCATTTATGTTGTGGCGTGACAGAAAATTTGTTGAAAATCTCACCAAATGGTTACAGATATGAATAATTATATGTAAATAAAGAAAATTCGTATAGACAACTAATATTTATTTCTAAATATAGAATGTTCATAAGAACAACCGCACTCCAACCAATCTCTTCTCTGTGTGCAGCAAACATTTTTCTCGGCTAGAAAACTCTTTTCACAAAGACAAAACACATACATAGTTTTCGCGAAAACTATTCTTTGGTTTCAATCTCAAAATTAATGGATCCAATAGAAAATTGATGTGATTTTAGTAATTTTTATGATTGAATTTTGTTTTGATTAAAAAATAGTGAATTCGAATAAACTTTTAACTGAATATTTTTTCAAATGCAATTAAATTTTAATTGACAAAATATTGTTGTTATCTTTTTCTGTAAAGGGTGATACGGTTAAAATTTGGTCAATATAAACTTGACGTATTTCTTCCAATTTTGCATTTAAAAAACCTGAACACCCCTCATTTTGAAGGTGTGTGTGTGTGTGTAGAATGTTGCTCCTATTTTGATTTTGGAATTCACTCTTCAGTTGTCAAAATGCCGTCCAAGCAAGAAGAGCAGCATATCAAAATTTTGCTCGCGCATCGCGAAAATCCGAGCTACTCGCACGCAAAGCTGGCAAAATCGCTAAAATCAACCGTTACAAATGTAATTAAAGTGTTTGGGGAACGTTTGGCGACAGCCAGGAAGTCTGGATCGGGGGGAAATCGAAAACCGGAAGCCGCTGAGACGACAAAGAGAGTTGCCGGTAGTTTCAAGCGAAACCCTAACCTCTCTCTCCGAGATGCCGCAAATAAGCTGGGTGTATCGTCTACAACCGTGCATCGAGCCAAAAAACGAGCCGGACTATCGACTTATAAGAAGGTAGTGACTCCAAATCGCGATGATAAACAAAATACGACGGCCAAAGCGCGATCCCCGACGATGCTGACGAAGTTTGACTGCGTGGTAATGGACGACGAAACCTACATCAAAGCCGACTACAAGCAGCTTCCGGGACAGGAGTTTTATACGGCAAAAGGAAGGGGAAAGGTAGCAGATATTTTCAAGCACATAAAACTGTCAAAGTTCGCAAAGAAATATCTGGTTTGGCAAGCCATCTGTACCTGTGGCTTGAAAAGCAGCATTTTCATAGCTTCCGGGACTGTCAACCAAGAAATTTAAGTGAAAGAGTGTTTGAATAAACGTCTGCTGCCTTTCCTGAAGAAACACGGTTGTTCCGTACTGTTTTGGCCGGATTTGGCATCTTGCCATTACAGTAAAAAGGCCATGGAGTGGTACGCCGCCAACAACGTGCAGGTGGTTCCCAAGGACAAGAACCCTCCCAACACGCCAGAGCTCATCCCAATTGAGAAATACTGGGCTATTGTCAAGCGGAACCTAAAGAAGACCAAAAAAACTGCTAAGGACGAGCAGCTGGCTTTCTGCGGCGAAGAAGGTGGACAAGGTGGCTGTACAAAATCTGATGGCAGGTGTCAAGCGTGAGGCCCGGCAATTCGGATTTTGAAAAGCGAAAGCCTAACTGAATATTTTTCCTGAATTTTATACTAATTGAACTTGAAAAAGAAATTTAATTTTGTAATAGGGAGAGAAAAGAGCAGGCACCGCAGTCTCCCGTTGAGCATGAGGAAGTAATTCGCAGCAGTTAATGTTACTTTAAGTGAGGCTGAACAGACGTAAATCGTCAAATTCGCCTACTTTTATGAGACAGAGCCCACAACAGACGTAATCGTCTAGTTTGGTCTACTGCCGAGCAATTTTGTTTTTATTTTATGCTCCCCAAAATAATACGCGGTGTATTTAAAGTTTCAGATCTTTATTGCTTAACAGCCGCAAAAAGAATGACAAATTCATAGTACAACTCTTGTATTTATAGGCGACTAAGATTACAACTCAAAATAATAAAACGGTAAATGAACAAACAAAAATGAACTGAAACATGTGATTGTTATTGTAACAAAATAAAAGAGAAAATAAACATGTAAATATTGTTGTTGTAAGAGAATGTACATTGCAAGTATAAATGATCAATTAAATAATAAGTGAGTGAAAGAGTGATGAGTAAAAGAGTAATGAGAAACATACGAATAATTTAATAATGGGTACAATGATAAACAAAAGTATTCATCCAGTGCAAAATTATAAATTATATAAAATGTAGTAAATATGTAAATTAGAACATCTCATAAAGCATCCTTGTTACAATTTGATTTTTTAAATAAACGATTTCACCGATTTACACGCGTTTTCCCTTGACCAAATTTTGACCGTATCACCCTTTAACTGAATTCAAATCCAACTATTGTTGTTATGAAATTTCTAAGTTCTGACTATTCCATTTTTAAATCGTATTATTATTATTCTTGCAGTACCCCCATCCGCCCCGGTTATCACTGTAACTGGTACTACAACTAACTCCGTATCACTGCAGTGGAAGGTCGAAGACATTGGTGGTGCTCCATTGAGAGGCTTTACATTGACATACCGCAAAGAGTTTGGTGACTGGGAGGAAATACAATTAGACCGGCGTGTCAACTCACATCTGCTGGAAACACTGCAATGCGGCACACGCTATCAATTTACATTGGTAACCTACAATAAAATCGGCACGAGTAGCACCAGTTCCATTGAAGTGGGGAAAACCAAAGGTACCATAACAGTGAAAATTCTTTTTTCTATCTGCCTTCAGAAATAAGTTTCGTTTTTGGTTTTTTGCAGGAAATAAGCCCATTGCTCCGAATAAACACAGCCTGATAAGAGCAAATATAACATCTGCTCTGGTGGAATTGTCCTCTTGGCAGGATGGTGGATGTCCCATACAATACTTCAGCATTGAGTTTAAACGTTATGGTATATCCAGCGACTGGATCATTGTATCTAGTCGCATTGAGACGCACGTAAGTCACTGTAATTTCCACGATCCAAATCCTGTAGAGTCGAGTAGTTGAAATCATGACTGTAAATTAACCATTCGTTCGTATCACATATCCAGCGGCTTCATTAACCATTTTTGGCTTTCATATGTAGACATGGTTGTAACTTGGATGAGGGACACACATTCACAAGGACCATGATTGAGCATGCAGTGATCTCACAGAGGCCATTGGTTCCTCGAATGTGTTTCCTTCAGCTGTTATTGACATTGAGATGTCCGTGGGATAGAAATTAACCTTTGCGTCTTTTTTCCCAATATTCTTAGACTCGTTATACGATTGGTGACTTGGAAGCTGGTACCATATATAATTTGCGTGTAACGGCCCACAATAATGCTGGTTCGACTGTTAAGGAGTACACATTTGAAACATTGAGGTTTAGTGGTATGAGCCGCGACATGGATCAGAGCGATTTGCCCCAAGTGAACTCTTTGTTCAGAGATGCCCATCTTATAGCGGTGATTATCACGTCCATTTTTGGCACGGTATTGGCTCTGATCGGGGCATGTATATGTTTCAAGAACTGTAAGTATTGGCTGGAGTCGTGGTGGCGAGTAGGGCTAATTGGTCTTGGATTGTGCAATTTACAGACCCACGACACATATTTTCACGCAATGTGGACACACTGAGGCCTCCGAGCAACGAGGGAAAGGATCTACAACACCGTGAGCAATATTATGGTACGATGCGCAAATCGTGTCAGCAATCACCGGGAGATTCGGTTGTTGCACTTGAGCGCATACCTGAATACTCTGAAGATATATATCCTTATGCTACATTCCATTTACCAGAACACGAAAACCAGTCGGCCAATATTCCGCTCAACCGAAAGGGTATGCAACCAGCCATGTATGATCCACGAAGCGGTGATGACAACACGCTCTCCAGCACGGGAATAAAAGTGAAAAGATCTGTGTCCGGCAGTGGAAACATCTCGATGGGAGGTGGCGATTGCAGTCACACCAATACCGAGAAGCGTCACAAGCGGCGTTCCAAGACCATCAAGTCCGAGTCGGAGGAATACGATAGTCTGAATAGTGACAGTGACCTGAGTGGCGAACGCATGCGTGACGATAATCGCAGCACACGGACGGATGCTTCCAGTCAAATGGATAATTCCGCCTACAACAGTGAGTAGTACATTGCACATAACTTCTCGAAATGAATTTTATCTGATTCCGATTTCATTCATTTTCAAAGTCCACGGACATAGTCCTCGTAGTGGTAGCAGCAATAAAGAACGCCTGTCGGTATTCAGCAGGCCTCAACTTCATAGTAAGTTAGTACCTATTTGATATATTCAAACATCAGACGCATTCACCCCATCACGCATTCATTGTCAACATTCCGATGTTGTATTGCCACCCCCACTACCCCGTAGGATACTAAACAAACAAAAATTACACACTAATCTCATATACGCCCCAGAGCATCCCATTCGCCCAGAACATGTGTAGCAGTGAGATGCTCTGGGACTTACCACCATAACCAGCCATTATCACCCACTAACATTGACTAACCCAAAAGCCTTCTCTAAACATTTGCATATTTACACCACATATAGAAAACATTTTACCGAAACGCAAGAAAGATTCTACGAACGAGAGCTCACACACTTCTAATGGGCCTGCAGAATCGAATAGCGCTGACCTTCTTGCCAAAAATCCCAAACGACCCTCCTTCAAATCGCCAAGATCCCTTTTTCAAATCATCAAACCCACAAAGATTTTGGGCAATGTCCATGCGGCAAACCCCTCTCCCATCCCTGTCCCAATAACCCAGCCTGCATGTTCCGCCAATACAAATGTTTCACCCGATATCGCTGCAAAGTTGAAGATACGCCCTCAACCCAAACCTCCACATCAGTATGTGCATTTGATACAACGTCCCACTTCAGAGACAACCATAATTGCACAGCATCAACAGCCCCCACGTCCTCCGTCACCTTCACCCTCTTATCGTTTTGCATCATCATCCTCCAAGCATGACAGTACGGCCGCCTCTGCCACTACCCAGCCACAGCAGGCAACGCACCTCGGCAACACACGCAATAGCCCCAGTGCTTTGGTCATTCTCAAGTATTCGGGCAGTGGCAGTGGTAGTAGTGACAGTGTTGGATATCAGAAGAACTCTCCCAATAGGCAAGAAAAATTTGATCGTTGACTATCCCACTTTGCCCACACACATACAATGGATGAGAAAAGTGTGCGTACAGTAAGTATGTTGTTGATTTCAGAACGGAAATTAAGACCTTTTGCATCCAGGGAATCGAATCGTTGTTTCCCCTCAAACCTTCTGACCATAAGAGTAGGCTTATTTTCGTTCAGTACTGTATACCCGAGCTGTGACGAAGTAAAAGAAAACAGAGCACTCGTTTATCCAGGACATGTCAAAAAAACGTGCAACACTGGCATCAGCTGTTTTTAAAACAATCACAGAAAACAAGTGACAAGTGATCTTTTATTTTTGTAATGTATGAAATGCTCAAATAGTAATAAATATTTACTACTATGTTTATTTATGACAATTTACCACTTTTAATTTCATGTTGTTCGACAAATTAATCACAATAAGTGTGTAAATATAACCATAGCGATAGGCGGTAGGCGAAACATTTTTGCCGCAACGGCAAATACAATAAGCTTGACGGCGAATAATTCTCTTTTTCACGTTTCCTAGCGTTTTTGTTGTCAATACAGCATGCTTTGACAATATTAAACAATGAAGTTGAATAAAAACATACAATGGCTTGTTATTTGTTGAGTTATTTCAAGAAAAAATTATCTACACGTGTCCAGGCAACAGCAATTCCTAGTGGTGAGTTAAAAAAATTGATAAGCGACGGCAACACTATACCAGTTTTCGCCAAGGAGTTAGAATAAGTTTTAATTTAGCGACACGCCGCTAGCCGTCACGGTATTCCGTCGCGGATTTTGGGCTTCCCATAAGAAATACACGTAAATAAGTGTTCGCCTACCGCCTATCGCTATGGTTATATTTACACACTAAATTGCTATTATGAACAGAGATGGTCCGAATAGCAATTTATTGAGATTTCTACTGTCAAAAAGTTGTGAACGTCAAAAACGCCATATACCTGTATAAAACGTAAGAAAAACGTAGTAAATGTCAAAAACACCTACAGGATCCTTAGGTTTGATTTCAACGACTATTTTTAATATCCTAAGTTATGGAAACGTCATATTGAAGTATTTTAGAATTTTTTTATAATAATATTTTGAAATTTTTACTCAAAAGCAATTTGCACAATTTGCAGGCATACACGTTTGAATGCAACGCGTTTTCTGAAACAGTGAAAATTGCTGTAGTAACAATAGGATTTAGGTACAACTTGTGGACATGCCAACCGCGTTGATTTAACAGCCTATTTCTGATATCCGAATTCTGCTGTTCGTTCGCATACAAAACGAAAATCAGCTGATTTCGGTTTCTCTAAGCTCTATCTAAACGACAAGTGAGACGAAAATGTAACGTTACCACTGCGAACGAAAACGTAACGTTACCACTAAAATTGGGTTTCTCTAACTCCATTTGTTCGCATTTTGTCGAACATTCATAAATAGAGAAAAACTTAATAATTGTTAAATTGATTAACGCTTTTTGGTGCAAATATATGATAAAAGTGGTTTATATCGATCTATTTCTCTTTATAACCGCCATATAGCCCGATTAAAGGAAATTCTAAAACGAACAAACACATACATTTGGAATGAAACACTCATTAAAAGGAAAACCGAAACCTAATTATTGCAGATATATAGAAATACAAATACATATCTCTCTACGAGGGCTAATTTCTTAAAAAAAAAATATTGAGCTGAACCAAATATCAACAATGAGAAAAATTTGCAAAACAAACGGCGATGCCAGATTGAATTTTCATGGAAAATAAATTTTAAAATGTATGGGCCTTTTTCAAGTAATTGAAATAATTGAGATCTGGTAATATTAGCATTTGACAGTAACGTAGCCCAATAAACACAAACGTTTGAAAAATGCTAAATTTCAACAATTTTTCAAACATTTTTTCAAAGGATTAGGGTAATATTCAAGTTGAGAAATTGTTGAGAAAATCGCGTTCTCAACAAAAAACAGACATTACCCTCAACAGTGAAATTCAACACATTAGCAATAATATCTCAAGTGTTATCCTCAAATTGAAATTCATCGCTACTCAATAATTTGTTAAAAAATGTTCGATACGAGTCAAATTCAAAATTAACGTTCGTTGCAAATACTTTTCAACCTAAATTTGTATGAATGATATCCCCACTTCAAATTGAAAGTCAAAGCCAAAATTCTATGAATTTTGTATAATTTATTCATTTTCATCAAAATAAAATATATAATAATACACTACACTACATAATACACTACACTACAATACCAATTGATAAATAATAATCTTATTAAACATATCAATAAATAAGAAAAAAAAAACAAACAACAAAACTTTAAATACCTTAAACATTATTAGTAAACAATTTTGCATTGATAATTCGATTTCCTTCCTTTTGGTTCCTTACTTTTATTAACATGCGGGCAATTTGAAATTAGGAACGTACTGGACCGCGTGTTAGAATTGATTTCCAGCAGAAGGAATTCACAAAATATCCATTTTAAACTGATAATAGTATATGAAATAAACTGACGATGTGATGCACATTTTCATCCAGAAGTTGTTGATTTCAACAATTTGTTGTTTTTAACAATTTTAATTAGTTGCACTTGTAATGTTTCTGGAAACTTTTTCTTGTCGATAAGCCACTCATTTTTCATTGGTCAGCTTCTTAATGTTTGCAAGAAAGTAGCATCCAAAGATTTTAGTTTTCTGCAAAGAGATTTAAATTTAGTGACTTCTCTAAGTGTTAATTTAATTTTTCATATTGACGTACCAATTATTATAAACTATTTGAAGCAGTTCCAGTTAATTGTCCACCATTTTTTCATCGGTCAGCTTTTTAATGTTTTCAAGAACGTAGAATCCATAATTTTAGTTTTCTGCAAAGAGATATACAATTAGTGACTTCCTTAAAGTTTTATTTAATTTTTTATTTTCACTTACCTATTTTTATAAACTATTTGGTCATTTGTCTAAAATTTTCCATTTCTTTAATATCTTGCAATTGACCACGAACTTCGTTGCACAAATAAGTATTGAAAACCACATGGTTTTTTCGTTGCATTTTAGGGTAGTGTTTTGTCAAAGTTTTCTCTTATTATCTTCAACACCTTTTCAAAGATTTCGTCAACATTTTGGCAAATTGGAAGTAATTCGCAAACAATTTGAAGATGTATTGAAGATGAGCCATTTCAAGTCAAGTTGAATTTATGTTGAAAATTATATTTACCCTCAAACTGAAAAGTTGTTGCATTTGAAAAACGCTCATCCTGTGTTTATTGGGAAGCCATGCGAACGAACGAAAGGAAGTTAGAGAAACCCAAATCTAGACGAAAGTGAGTGACTGCCGTTCGTTCGCATTTGCTTTCTTTCGGATATCCGAAATAGGCTGTAAATTAATTAAAAACTCCTCTTTTAATACGGCTATGTGAAATCCAGCTGGCAGTAGTACACTTATATTTACTATTTGTTTATAAGTAAAGACATTCTCGTATAAAGTAAAACATAAATGATTCTAAAAAACGTATACTGTACAAAAATACTTATGTTGCAAAAAAACTAAATATTTTACGAAGGTTAGCATTTTTAATTTAAGGGAATTTTTTATAATGAAAAGCCATTCGGAAATATGTTACAAAAATTAAAAAAGAAAGTACGAAATACACGGTTCTAAAACAAGTATACTGCACAAATTCTTATATACTAGGTAATTTCAGAAGGTTTACGACGTTTTTGACGTATGGTAAAATACGTCGTAAATGTATGTCAAATACTTTACAGTTTGCGACAGACCATCTCTGATTATGAATCGTAGAAATGTCACTTTATCAAAATGCAATCTGGCAAAACCGACGATGTTCTGGATAGAACACCATTCCAGCCATGTTCTGGATAGCTCATAAAAATGTTGTATTGTGGACTAAAACCGAAGCAAGCCTATAGTTGATATACACATAGCAAAATAATATGATTGGGCACATACATATAGCACGGGGTAATTGCTTAGCGCAATCTTCAATAGTATGGTCGTCGTTGAAAATGTTATGATGTTAAAACAAAAATGTTTTCAGCATTGAAAATATAGCAATTACTGAAGACTTTGTGGGTTTAAATTTAAAAGGATAGGGTACCATCTTAAATGATTGTTTGGCGTCGAAGAGAGGAAAGTAATGTGTTCTTGTCTTCATATGTTAGTTTTAGTTTTTATCTGAAGAAAATTTGTTCTGATTTTTATATGTGACATTTTTAATTCAACTTGTATAATAAAATCGCTCATGGCCATAACTGTTTATTGAGATTTAGTTCCTAAGTATATTCAATTATCCCATAGTGTAAGAATTTAGTACCGGCCTAATACTACAGCGAAGGAATTCTGTTCGTAAAATGAGCGACAAATATCGTTAAAAGTACGATATTTGCCATTGTTTTACAATCAAAGAGACTTTTCATTAAAAGAAAGAATTGTTACGATCTTTCAACGAAATTTGTTCTTCATAGTTGCATGTAAAACTTTCGTACTTTTTATGAAAAATTTTCGTAAGTTTTATGGCAAATGTTCGTACTTTCTATGAAAAGTTCATACTGTTTGGTAGGAAAAACTGTATTGTAAAAATGTCATTGGTTGTAGTAACAAGATTGAAAAATGTCATCATTGCTTTACTTAAATTTTTGAACAATTTTCTGTTTATTTGCTTCATTCTTATTCACAAAATCCTATCACCCAAATGAGAAGTAGCATTCATATGCATAAAACAATTAAAAAAGGTATGCACTTAAAATCACATTATGAGAAACAATTTTACGTCACAAACGGAAATTTTAGAACTTCAATGGATCTTCTTCGTAATTTCATCAAAAATGTTTTTTAATTTTTATGAAGAGATTTTAAAGCAGAATGTTTCGTATAACATTCATAAATTCGTAAAAAGTTATTCAAAACTCGTTAGATGTGAAGAAAGTTTCGTTAAAAGTACGAATTCTTTAATTACACTAGTTTACAAAAAAAACATGTACACTTGATAAAATCAACTATGTATTTTGAGCTGCTGAATTCGAAAAAATTAAACAAAAAAATTTTAAGGAACAGTTTTTGAGATATCCCGTTATTTTAAAATTTTCGCTCTTTTTCAAAATACATAAGAAAAGTTGATTTTCATCGAATGTACATTTTGAGTGTAAACTAGTGTTATTAATGTAGAATATTTCGTAGACATTTGGTATACTCAAAAAAAAAGTTTTTCGTAAACTTTACGAAATTAAATGAATGTTTCTTTGTTTTAATGAAGAATTTACGAAGAATATATAATGAAGAGTGCTTGGTAAATGAAAATTTTAAATTGCTTAAATAATTTTATACCCACCACCATAGAATGGTGACGGGGGTATAATAAGTTTGTCATTCCGTTTGTAACTCATCGAAATATCGATTTCCGACTATATAAAGTATATATATATATATATATATATATATATATATATATATATATATATATATATATATATATATATATATATATATATATATATATATATATATATATATATATATATATATATATATATATATATATATATATATATATATATATATATTCTTGATCAGGGAGAAATTCTAAGACGATATAACCATGTCCGTCTGTCTGTCTGTTGTAATCACGCCACAGTCTTCAATAATGAAGCAATCGTGCTAAAATTTTGCACAAAATCGTCTTTTGTCTGCAGGCAGGTCAAGTTCGAAGATGGGCTATA
This sequence comes from Haematobia irritans, assembly GCF_050003625.1. Classification (NCBI taxonomy): domain Eukaryota; kingdom Metazoa; phylum Arthropoda; class Insecta; order Diptera; family Muscidae; genus Haematobia; species Haematobia irritans. The sequence goes on from NC_134398.1 coordinate 87,138,282, forward strand.
TCGGTCCAGGTTTTGATATAGTCCCCATATAAACCGACCTCCCAACTTGGGGTCTTGGGCTTATAGAAATCGTAGTTTTTATCCAATTTGCCTGAAACTTGAAATCTAGAAGTATTTTAAGACCATAAAAAGGTGTGCCAAAAATGGTGATTATCGGTCCTTCTTTTGGTATAGCCCCCATATAGACCGGTCTCCCGATTTTATTCTTGAGCTTATAGAAACCGTAGTTTTTATCCAATTAGCCTGAAATTGGAAATCTACAGGTATTTTCAGACCATAAAGAGGTGTGCCATAAATTGTGAGTATCAGCCCATGTTTTCGTATAGCCCCCATTTAGACCGATCTCCCGATTTTACTTCTTGGGCTTCTAGAATCCGCAGTTTTAATTCAATTTACCTGAAATTGGAAATCTAGATGTAGTTTAAAACGATAAAAAGGTGTGTCAAAAATGGTGAGCATCGGTCCATGTTTTGGTATGGTCCCCATATAAACCGACCTCTCGATTAGGGGTCTTGGGCTTATAGAAACCGTAGTTTTTATCCAATTTGCCTGAAATTGGAAATCTAGAGGTATTTTAGAACCAGAAAGAGGTGTGCCGAAAATGGTGTGTATCGATCCATGTTTTGGTATAGCCCCCATATAGACCGATTTTACTTCTTGGGCTTCTAGAATCCGAAGTTTTTATCCAATTTGCCTGAAATTGAAAATCTAGAGGTATTTTCGGGCCATAAAGAGGTGTGCCGAAAACAGTGAGTATCGGTCCATATTTTAGTATAGCCCCCATCAGAACAATCTCACGATTTAACTCCCTGGGTTTCTATAAACCGTCGTTTTTATCCGATTTGCCTGAAATTGTAAATATTTTGGTATTTTAGGCTCACAAAAACGTGTATCGGATTAAGTTGTTATCGGTCCATTTGGTAATGCCTCCATATAGACCTATTTCACTTCTTGAGGGTGTAGAAGGCGCACTGTTCATGAAAATTGTTTGAAACTCAATGTAAAATTTCCAGATTTTACTTTTCGGGTGAAAATATACAGACTTTCAAATCAAGGCCTTTTTTTATAATTTTCTTGCACACTTACAAGAAATGTTAATGATTCCTCTAAAACTCAAACAAAAATGGTTCTTATAAATCCAGAATCTGATATAGTCTTCATAGGTAAAATGTTTAAATTTATCTTCGGGAAGTGTACTGATTGCACTGCTCTGCTTGATCTGTCATCAAACCCCTCTGAAATTTCAAAAGAAACCCTAATATTTGATTCATGGTGGTGGGTATTTAAGATTCGGCCCGGCCGAACTTTGTCTTTGGCCGGATGGAGAACCGATTCCAATGTAACTCTTGTACCCATAAACACACAACTACCGCTATAATCATAAGAATACAAGTTACGCATACAGCCTAACGGATCTATTAATAGACCAATGTGTAATGTAAAAAAAAGTCTAATCCCACGGCGGCGGGTTCTGTGTACCGGATTGACCCGATGGACCCCATCCATAGGCCAGCGGCTGCCACATCAGTGTACGTGTTGTTTCGTCCGTCTTTTTGTGTTGGAGAAGGTGCATCCCGGGGAGCCTTCTCCGTTTGCTGTTGGTCCGAGCCGGGATAGAGGAGAACCCCGGACCATGGTATTGTTCAGTCTGCCGAAACCTGACCCACCACCGTTCGGTTTCGGTCAGGTGTAACCGATGCTTGGAGTGGGTGCATTACCGGAACTGCTCCGGCTTAACATCGCTGCGGGAGTATAGTCATACTTACTACGTGGCAGGATGCTGTGCCAGCGATAGCAGCAGTGGGTCGTCTGACTATGCAACCCCCGCGACATCTCCCGTACAACAATATTCTCCGCTGCAGCATCTTGTTGTTGTTCCAGTTCCGGATAGTGCATCGTTTTTGCAATTTAATTGCAACGGGCTCCGAGGTAAGATTAGTGAAATCGTGGACTTTATGTATCGGAAAAGGATACGGGTCGCGGCGATGCAGGAGACTAAGCTGAATTCCACCTGCAGCCTACGCCATTGTGATGGATACAATGTGCTTCGAAAGGATCCCACAAGAAGTGGTGATGGTGCCTGGCTTTCATAATATACCGTCCCGTGCAGTATAGACCTATCTCGCTTGTGCCAGACACTAGTGACCCGTATATGGAATGTATGGGGCTAGCAGTCAAGTCTGGGGCTGCCGAGATAGAGCTATACAATGTGTATAATGGGTTATACGGTCAAAATTTGGTCAATATAAACTTGACGTATTTCTTTCAATTTTGCATTTAAAAAACCTGAACACCCCTCATTTTGAAGGTGTGTGTGTGTAGAATGTTGCTCCTATTTTGATTTTGGAATTCACTCTTCAGTTGTCAAAATGCCGTCCAAGCAAGAAGAGCAGCGTATCAAAATTTTGCTCGCGCATCGCGAAAATCCGAGCTACTCGCACGCAAAGCTGGCAAAATCGCTAAAAGTTGCCAAATCAACCGTTACATATGTGATTAAAGTGTTTGGGGAACGTTTGTCGACAGCCAGGAAGTCTGGATCGGGGGAAATCGAAAACCGGAAGCCGCTGAGACGACAAAGAGAGTTGCCGGTAGTTTCAAGCGAAACCCTAAACTCTCTCTCCGAGATGCCGCAAATAAGCTGGGTTTATCGTCTACAACCGTGCATCGAGCCAAAAAACGAGCCGGACTATCGACTTATAAGAAGGTAGTGACTCCAAATCGCGATGATAAACAAAATACGACGGCCAAAGCGCTATCCCGGAGGCTGTACACGACGATGCTGACGAAGTTTGACTGCGTGGTAATGGACGACGAAACCTACGTCAAAACCGACTACAAGCAGCTTCCGGGACAGGAGTTTTATACGGCAAAAGGAAGGGGAAAGGTAGCAGATATTTTCAAGCACATAAAACTGTCAAAGTTCGCATAGAAATATCTGGTTTTGCAAGCCATCTGTACCTGTGGCTTGAAAAGCAGCATTTTCATATCTTCCGGGACTGTCAACCAAGAAATTTACGTGAAAGAGTGTTTGAATAAACGTCTGCTGCCTTTCCTGCAGAAACACGGTTGTTCCGTACTGTTTTGGCCGGATTTGGCATCTTGCCATTACGGTAAAAAGGCCATGGAGTGGTACGCCGCCAACAACGTGCAGGTGGTTCCCAAGGACAAGAACCCTCCCAACACGCCAGAGCTCCGCCCAATTGAGAAATACTGGGCTATTGTCAAGCGGAACCTAAAGAAGACCAAAAAAACTGCTAAGGACGAGCAGCAGTTCAATGCAAACTGGCTTTCTGCGGCGAAGAAGGTGGACAAGGTGGCTGCACAAAATCTGATGGCAGGTGTCAAGCGTGAGGCCCGGCAATTCGGATTTGGAAAAGCGAAAGCCTAACTGAATATTTTTCCTGAATTTTATACTAATTGAACTTGAAAAAGAAATTTAATTTGATTTTTTTAAATATATTACTCCACATTTTGCACGGTGAACGAAGAGGCCCCCACGAGAATTATGGGTGACTTCAGCAGTTCGCCAGATTTATCTTTAGCGTCGCCAGGTCGTATAAATTACGTTTCCTGGCAACTCGTCATTTCATTGGGATCGGACCACCTCCCCATAATTCTCACCATTAACCGACCCTCCGATTTCATAACCTCTGAACGCCGGACGTATATCAATCAAAAGAAAGCCAACTGGGAAGGCTTCAGAGAATACACCGATCACCACTACAGTGAGCTCCCGTCCCCCTCTCATGTTCATATTTCCCAGAGGGCGTTCCGGGACATCATCAACGCAACAGCCGCTCGCTTCATACCCGCTGGTTGAATTGCCCAAGTGAGGCCCAACTTCCCAGCCGAAGCAGCGGGACTCGCGGACAAGCGTGATGAACGCCGTCGTGCTAACCCTGCTGATCCTAGAATCAGAGAACTAAATCTAGAGATTAGTAAGATAGTCGACGAGCACAAGAGGAACACTTTGTTAGAGCACCTGAAGCAATGTAACTTAGGCACAGGAACTGGTAAATTGTGGTTAACAGTAAGAGCCCTCTCGTACCCCGCTACAAGAGATGATGGGATTTCAGTCACCTTTGGCGACGTGACTGTGACTGATCCGAAGAGATGCGCCAAATACTTCAACCGACTGTTTGTCGAGCATCCCGAGAGTGATAGAGCGAAAAGGAGAGCCACTCGTCGCATACGTGGTCTCAGAGCCGACGACACACCACAATTTACCCCAGCCGAAGTTATCAATGTCATCAACAGCGCGAAACCATCCAAGGCGCTGGGCCCCGACGGAATTTCAATGCTAATGCTGAAGCATCCGGGAATACTGGGAGTTGAGTACCTGACCAGACACCTCAATTTGTCCTTGGAATCACTCATTGTACCCGATGTCTGGAAGATGGGAAGAGTGATTCCACTACTGAAGCCAGGCAAAGATTCGAGTAAAGGTGAATCGTACAGATCGATATCCCTTCTCTCGCCAGTAGCCAAGACACTTGAGGCACTACTCCTCCCCCAGCCTTGTGGAGAATTTTCCAGCTGCCCACCATCAACATGGATTCCGTAAGGTACACAGTACGACGACAGCCTTACATGGCATTTCGACACATATGAATAGGGGACTTAATCAGCCCAAGCCGTGTCATAGGACGGTCCTCGTGGCGCTTGACCTTTCGAAAGCTGTCGATACGGTCAACCATGCCACATTATTCGAAGACATCGAATTATATGTGTGGACGCCAGACGTACGTGGAATTCAGAGACAAGAAGTCAAAACCCCGTAGAGTTAAACAGGGAGTTCCCCAGGGCGGGGATGATATCTCCGGCACTGTTTAACATCTAGCTGTCCTCGATTCCACCCCCTCCTGACGGCGTCGAGATTGTGTCTTATGCGGACGATTGCACAATCATGGCATCCGGGCCCATTGTTGATGACTACGATCGATTAAATGTCTACCTCGCTGATCTTATTTCATCTCCCACCAAATCCTCAACCGCACTATTCACTACATGGACGGCGGATGTACGCAGGCAGTTGAATGTCAGAGTCGATGGCGAAACAATTCCGACAACAAATTACCCCAAGATTCTCGGGGTCACATTCGACAGCCTTTATAAGTCGTCCGCCCATGGCACTGCAATTTGTGATAAGCTCCGCGGTAGAAACGAGGTCCTCAAGTCGCTTGCAGGCAGCACTTGGGGTGCGGACAAAGAAATCTTGTTAACTACATATAACCCTTTCCGACCTATAGCCGATCCACGTGATAGATTTTCCTAAATTTTTCAATTCTGTTATTTATGTGTACATAGAACATTTTAAATTATTAAGTTTGTTCAGTTTGATCCTGTATCCTGTTTTTTTCAGGATACGTACAATTGTTGCAGTCCGGTAAATTCCGGTAAAAGTCCGGACGTAAAAATATCAAAAAACACAAAATAATCACGAAGTTACTGTTTGCATACAATATTTAAAATGTTTTCTTATTGAAAACACTTGTTTGATGAAATATTCCACAATTTAAATAATTTTAATATGTTTGCAAACTTACATCTTGCACTCATTTTTACAAATTCGCAAAGTACACTGCTGAAACTACAAAATTAATATGAAAAGCAAATATTTACAACGGTTCTTCACATTCTTAGACACAGAGAGAGCATACACCATTATTTTTTTGCCGCTCTTATCGCAGTACGTCATATATTAAAGAAATTATAGAGACTTAAACTTACCCGCACAAGTGTGCGTACACGGTCGAAAAGGGATAAGTCAATTGGCCGGTCAGTGGTAAACTATGCAGCGCCAGTGTGGACACCTCAAACGAGCGATACGAAGTGGAATAACATACAGACCTGTCAGAACGCTGCCCTTAGAACCGCAACAGGATGTCTCCGCAGTACACCCCTGGATCACCTTTATGCGGAGACAAAGATCATCCCAGTGCGTCAACACAACTACATGTTGTCAAAGTAGTACCTCTTGGGTTGCCATCGAAGTTGTCATCCGAATCACCATCTTGTGGATAAACAACCTCCACCCAGGAATGTAAGAGTTGATATTCACCTTCTAGAGCCCGAGATCCAGCGTTACAAAAGACAGCCTCTAGATCAGGCAGCATACCAGACAGGTCATGAGGATACTGTAGCTGAAGCGGTGAGAAGCTACAAGGTTAATCCAGTTATCGGAGTCCGACCGCCGCCCATAGCACCGGAGGAGATAGACCTCTCACGGCAGACAAGGGTAGTTTTGGCCCAACTAAGATCAGGCAAGTGCAGCCGCCACAATTCATACTTATCAGTGATTGATAGCAGCGTAGCTGACGTGTGTGCCATCTGTAAACAAGGGCCACATGACACTCGTCACTTTTTTCTTGCCCAGCTAAGCCTACCCGTCTCACTACCAGATCACTTTGGACACACCCCATCCTTGTCGCATAGTTCTTTGATCTGGCTACCAGCTGAACTACACAAGCATAGAACAAAATGGATGAAACTACATTAAAAACTGTTACAACAACAACAACAAAAGTCTAATCCAAACTACACAACTTTTGTGTAAAACAAAAACCGAAACAATGTTGTTTTTCAATATACTCCAACATTTTTTTCTCAGAATCGGTATGAATGAATTTAGGATTTGTGGATTCACAGAAAAAAGTGAATATTTAAATCAAATACAAAAATTGTGATTTCAATTATTTTTATACTTTATATATATTAACTTTGTCATTCCGTTTGTAACACATCGAAATATTGCTCTAAGACCCAATAAAGTTTATATATTCTGGGTCGTGGTGAAATGATCTTTAAGAACCAAGCAGGAATTGGTCCATATCGCTCCATAATTATATGTAGCCCCCATATAAACCGAGAGATTTCCCCAGATTTGACCTCCGGAGCCTCTTGGAAGAGCAAACTTCATCCGATTCGGTTGAAATTTGGTACGTGGTTTTAATATATGACCTCCATATCAGTCCATAAACATATATAGCTCCCATATAAACCGATCCCGAGATTTGGTTTTGGAGGAGCAAATTTCACCCGAGTCAGTTGAAATTTGGTACATTGTGCTAGTATGTGGCCGTTTACAAACATGCCTAACTAGGTTCATATCGGTCTATAGTTATATATAGCCCTCAGATAAATCGATCCCCAATGACACATACACATCAAGTCCATAATTGTGTATAGCCCCCATATAAGCGATCCCCATATTTCAATTCTGGCTCTCTAAGTACCGTGCAAAATATCGATTGGTGATTATTTGTCGATTTACCTATATATACCGTTTTTTTAATATATACCACGTATGGACTAACTTACAATTTAGAAGACGATGTTAAGAAGTTTTAAGATACCTTACCATCGGTAATTATTACCACAACCCAAGTAATTTGATTGTGGATGACAGTCTTTCGTAGACGTTTCTACGCAATCCATGGTGGAGGGTACATAAGATTCGGCCTGGCCGAACTTACGGCCGTTGTATTTGATTTTCAGCTTATTACGAAAATCATAAATTAAATTATCCAACTTGTAAGGTTGTCATAAAATTAGTTTCAAATGAAGAAATATTTGTGTTGAGTATAAAGGTAATTGGAATTTGTCAAAATATCCAAATGACATATTACTCGATCCAAATACATTAGTATTTGAAGTATATAAAGCTTTTTTCAATTACAGCCGTAATTGAACTGAACGGAGCGAAAAAGTTTTTCAAGTTGTAAAAATTACGGAGCGAAAAAGTTTTTCAAGTTGTAAAAATTAGATAATAGCAAAATAATTGTGTAATAGAACATATGGATGAAAAAAAGTGAAATTGGTTGAAAAAAAATTGTTTTTTTTTCGCTTTTTAAATTTCTTCATTCAAATTAACTTCCAGGGCACAACTTCTAAAGCAATACAAAGGATCCAAAAAGGCAGTACTTCCGTCCTATGACAAGCCCATGTAAAATTCATTGGAGATGATCCAAGTTTGCACTACTTCCGGATCACAGATTGGTGATCCAAAGTACTTTTTTGGAAGCTCTTTTTTTGCTGGGTACTAGTAATTGTGTTTATTACGATATTAATCAATATAATCTTTGTACTATAAATCTATAAGAAAGAAAATATACAAATACACTCTGAAAAAAGGTTTTATGATTTTTTTTATTATAAAAAAAATCTAAAAATATATATAATTGAAAATACCACGAAGTACATGTTTGGAACAAAAATGCAGAATATTCATTATAAACGACATATTTAATAGGCTCACTCACAAGGAAAAAACAGTTTTTTATTATCAGAATTTGAATTATCTTTCTCATTTCTATGCATTTTGTTTCGTCATCTTGCTCTTCTAACTTCTATTCATTTCAAAAAGATTTCAAAGATTTATATGATTTTACCTTGTGGGAAGAATTAAAGCACGAACTCCCCGTTTCCGAGGCAAACGCATCTTCCTCTAGGCCACATATTTTTGACAGTCCGTTTATATCCAGTTATAGACCAGTTTGACGTGTACACGACCTAATTGTAAAGACAAAATTGAAAGAGTGTAATTGTGTGTATATTCCAAAGCTTTTTTCGCAAGTCATTGAATGGCCCAATTCAGAATGAGTGTAAGTTTATATATCGAGAGAATTCATTTACATATTTTATTAAAGTTTTCAGCGAATTTTGTAAATTTACGAACGTCTTTTTACGAATATGCGAAATATATACACTGTAAAAACTGTGAACCCACCAGGAAGAGAATTTTTGGTTAATTTTAGAAAATTTAGATTATTTTTAGAAAATTTTAACTAAACAGTATTACAAACGGTGAAAACACGACGATATCTCAAAAATAAGTAAATATTTTTCGACGAATTCAAGAAATTTTGTTAGACATAATTTAATTTTTTTTTCAATTATTAAATAAAATTTTTGTGTTTGAAGGAAACAGTTGGAGTTCAAATTTGCAAGAATGTCTTTAGTCCAATACGAAGTACCCGATGAACGCATTTGTAGTAAAATGTACAAATTTAAAGAAATAAAGAACTATTTTGTGAGAAGTACGAATTTCGTAAATCTTTATGCTTCATTTGAGTATAATTTCTTCCCATTTTATAGTTATAGTAAAGGAAACTTTCTCCAAATATAATAATTCTATGAACTAAAATAAAGTTAAATTGGCTTTAGTGAAATAGAGGTTCACTTTTTTTGAATGTACTAAATATATTATATTAACTTTCCATCGTAAAAAGTTCGTGCTGTGAAACATTCGTGATTCTTCGTGATCCCGACTAATAGTCACTAATAGTCACGAGAATTATCGTGAGTCTAAAAATTGTTGTAAATCGTTAATCGTCTTTAAAAGTTCTGTTTGCGTGAACGTACATGAGTATTTCTTAAATATGCTTGAGAGAAAGAAAGAGTTCTTCCCAGGGATCCGGAGCGGAGCGGAGCAAGCCCTTTTTTAGCCGGAGCGGGAGCGGAGCGGGAGCGGAGCGGGAGCGGAGCGGGAGCGGAGCGGGAGCGGCATTTGTAAAATCCGGAGCGGAGCGGAATAAAATATTACTTGAATGAAATGTGTAACTTTGATATTACACTGTGTAGGTAATTTCAAATTTAGCTAGCACTTAGCGTAGTGTGAGCAAACGTTTAGAATGTACGATATGTATTTTTGTACGTACGCACATTGGGGAAAACACAACGTGTTTTTTAGTAATTGTTTTCAAAAACGGCAAATGTCAAAATATATCTCTAGTATGTGTTGTAAAAGTAACAACAGTACTTTCGATCAATTTCATCCCGTATTACTACAAAGATGGTTGTAATGAACGTCAAATAAATGCAATTAAACGATCTTATTTATATTTAGTTTTTTAGTTTTCTACACTGAAAAAAATATTGTCGTGAAGTCAAAGATTCCATGTCCTTAGAATAAGAATGCAAATTTTGCTTAACATGGAAGACGCATTTCTCTAAAATAAAGTTTTTTTTTCTTGTCCAAAAGGCAATAAACTTTTGAATGAAGTTGTACTGTCCTTATAATTAAGTGATTTTACTTAAAAATGTGTATCATAACATGAAAGATAAAATTTTTGAGGTAAGGTCAACGTGACTTTAATAATTAAGAAAAATTCTTTAAAATTAATAAAATTGTCTTTAAATTTGTTTCCTTTTTGCATCTCAAAAAATCGTTAAAAAATAAGACATGTTTTTCAACACTTTATTTTAAAGACGCTTTTTACTTGAAACATAGCATAATTTCTACTGGAAGTCGAGTCTTAATATGGAAAAAAAAACAACTCGTTATCTCGTTTTTAAAGGATTTTGATAACAACTGACGAAAAAAATCTAAAAAAATGAAAAATTAACATTTGCTTCCTAGAAGCAAGTACATAACTCCCAAATTTAAAAGAGAATTACGTCTTTAAAGTATCCTTACTTGTATTCTCCGCTTCTTTGGCTCGGAATTAATACCCAAACTGTTAAAGTAAAGACAAAATCTTTGGAACCGTGCATGCTTTTTTTCAGTGTAAGGACATTCATATTTGCTTTACTATTGTACTATATCCTAGCATTCTCTTATTTCTGATATTAGTTCTCGAAAATTTAATTAAAATTATGGATAGTTTCAATTTTGGTTGAAAAATGTGCGCATATACATTTATTATACAATAAAGGGGAAAAAGCGAAATTAGGTAACACTAGATCTGAGTAAGAATATTCGTAGGTATATCACGGACTGATGTCGATGGAGGTTGTTGCAAACATAAACATCCACACACACATTACAAATATAACAAAACCTCTTCTCTACGTCTGTTGCAAAACAAAAAAAAACTTTCGGAGAGTAGTTACTTCTACTCTGTGTATAGACTTTCAATTCCAATCAGTTGCCGTTTTGGTCCGATCGGACCAAAATTGGTCCAAAAGATTTCCAATTTTTAAATTTGGTCCGATGGTCAGACCAAACAGAATTTGGTCCATTTTGGTCCTATTTCATAAATTTGGTTTCTATCACATATTAAATAGTAGATGGTGCACCGCAAAGAATATTGTCGGGAGTCCAAATATTTCACATGCTTAAAATACGAGTACTAATTTTGCTTAGAATAGAAGACGTATTTCTCTGAAAAAAAGTTTTTCCTTGTCTAAAAGTCTCTAAACTTTTCAATGAAGTCTGTTTATCCTTATAGCTAAATGATTCGACATAAAAATGTGTATCCTAACATGAATGCAAATTTCGTTTTAATGAAGTCAAAATGGATTTAATATTTCTGAAAAAATCTTCAAAATTAATAAAATGTGTCAACACATTGTTTTAAAGTCATTATACCCTAAACCACATAGTGGTTAGGGTATAATAAGTTTGATTTGCCAAAAAATGTGCCTACAAGAAATATTGAGTTTAGACCCCATAAAATATATACCGATCGACTAAGAATCACCTCCTGAGTCGATCTAGCGCTTGGTGTCCGTCTGTCCATGTATTTGTTGTTCACAGGATTTCGGTCGCAATTATTAACCGATTTTGATGAAATTTGGTACAGGGAGTTTTTTTGGGCACAAGGACGAACGTTATTGAATTTGGAAGAAATCGGATCAAATTTAGATATAGCTCCCATATATATGTATTGCCCGATTTCGACAAATGGGGTCACGTTGCACTTTTTTTTACTAACCGATCGTCGTCAAATTTAGCACAAAATAATCTTCTGTATCACCTGAAAAGTCTGAAAATTTCATCGAAATCGGTTAAGATTTAGATATACGTCCCATATATATGTATCGCCCGATTTTGCCAAATTAGGTCATAAAACCCTTATTTATCAACCGATCTTACTCAAAGTTGGCGAAATGTAATCTTCTATAGCACTAACTATATGTGTAAAAAATCATCGAAATCGGTTCAGATTTAGCTATAGCTCCCATATATGTACCGCCCCATTTTTCTAAATAAAATAAAACTCAATTGAACAAATAACACAATGTTTGTACTATAATTTTCTCGAAGAGGAGCGGAGCGGAGCGTGGAGCGGAGCGGAGCGATTTTTTTTTCTCCGGAGCGGGAGCGGAGCGGTTTTGTTTTCTCCGGAGCGGGAGCGGAGCGGAGCGAAAAAAATGGACCGCTCCGGATCCCTGGTTCCTCCAATACGTCACACGTTAGACTCACAATGAATATGTTAATTTTTTATGAAGAGAATTCTTTGAGTGTAGTTTCCACAAAAAATGAGTTTGACCACAAAACTAGTATTTAGATAAATGCACTTACCTGCGAGAAAAATAAAATATGATGCGCCAAAAATGTTGTTGATGTAATCATTTTGGTACCGATACAACGGTTCATTTGCGGGTAAATTCGACCATTAAGAAGTTTCTTAATAATAACAATAAATGACATTTTATTGTTTCTATTTATATATTTTTCGTTACGTATCAACCATGGTAAAATAATTCCCAGGTAGTTGCAGTATTACAAAAACAACAAAAGCAACAAAATTCAAGTACATCCAGACAAAGACAATAAACTCTAGGAAGATAGGAAATTGGCTACTGAGGAGATCAAACCATTTACCGTGTTAGTTTCATACTCGAACCAAACGCGTATACGACAAGTATTGACATAGCATTAAAATGCATATAAAAAGATATTAAGTGCACGAAATAAATTTCCTTAAACGGGAAAATGTAATTTTTTTGTTGTTGGCTAAAATTTAACATTGTTTCATTAAGAAAATTAAGTTTTTCATTTAAAAAATAAACAAGTATATACAGCAGTAAGTTCGGCCGAATCTTAAATACCCACCACCATGAACCAAATATTAGGATCTCCTTTGAAATTTCAGGAGGGCTTGAGGACTTGAGGACACTTCCCGAAGATACATTTAAAGATTTCACCTATGAGGACTATATCAGATTCTGGATTTATAAGAACCATTTTTGTTTGAGTTTTAGGGGAATCATTAACATCTCTTGTAAGTGTGCAAGAAAATTATAAAATAACGTCTTGATTTGAAATTTTAAATCTGTAGATTTTCACCCGAAAAATAAAATCTGGAAATTTTACATTGAGTTTCAAGCAATTTTCATGATCAGTGCGCCTTCTATACTCACAAGAAGTGAAATTGGTCTATATGGAGGCATTACCAAATGGACCGATAAAAACTTAATCCGATACACGTTTTTGTGAGCCTTAAATAGGAGAATATTTACAATTTCAGGCAAATCGGATAAAAACTACGGTTTCTAGAATCCTAAGGAGTTAAATCGGGAAATCGTTCTTATGGGGGCTATACTAAAATACCGACCGATACTAACCGTTTTCGGCACACCTCTTTACGGCCCAAAAATACCTCTAGATTTCCAATTTCAGGCAAATTGGATAAAAACTACGTTTTCTATAAGCCCAAGAAGTAAAATCGGGAGGTCGGTTTATATGGGGGCTATACCAAAACATGGACCGACACTCACCATTTGTGGCACACCTCTTCAAGGTCCCAAAATATCTCTAGATTTTCAATTTCGCGCAAATTGGATGAAAACTACGGTTTCTATAAGCGAAAGACCCCAAATCGGGAGGTCGGTTTATATGGGGGCTATACCAAACCATGGACCGACACTCACCATTTTTGGCACACCTCTTCAAGGTCCCAAAATACCTCTAGATTTTCAATTTTGCGCAAATTGGATGAAAACTACGGTTTCTATAAGCGAAAGACCCCAAATCGGGAGGTCGGTTTATATGGGGGCTATACCAAAACATGGCCCGATATAGCCCATCTTCGAACTTGACCTGCGCGCAGACAAAAGACGATTCTGTGCCTAATTTCAGGACGATAGCTCCATTATTGAATGCTGTAGCGTGATTACAACAGACAGCCAGACAGACAGACGGACAGACGGACATGCTTATATCGTCTTAGAATTTCTCCCTGATCAAGAATATATATACTTTATAAAGTCGGAAATCGATATTTCGATGCGTTACAAACGGAATGACAAACTTAATATACCCCGTCACCATTCTATGGTGGTGGGTATAAAAAGAAAAACAAATAAAAAATTACGAACATGTATGGAACTAACATGGTAAATGCAACATTTGGTATGACGCAAGCCAATTTCCTATCTTCCTCAAGTTTATTGTCTTTGCATCCAGATGTCAGTTTTGTTTACAAAGTTAATGTTTGTAAACAAAAGGTATTAAATATTTTCAATTTGTTTTGTTTACATTTTAATGTTAGTTTTAATATAAGTAACCTATGTAACCAATAGTTACCTTTGTAATCAGTAGTAAACATACCTGTTTTTCACAATAATAACCTGTGGCAAGTAAAATGTAACCAATAGGTACCTATGTAACCAATAGTAACCATACATATTTTTGACAATAGTAACCTGTGGAATGTAAATTGTAACCAATAGTAACAAGACATGTTTATGACAGTTGGATGTACTCAGCTGTGAACAGCTGATTGTGACGTAGTATCTTTAGTACTTTTATCATGGTAGAAACGTCATAAACAGTTTTATCAGGCAATTACGCATTATACTTAAACCAATAACTTTTACACTTGGTCCAAGTGAACATAGTAATTGATGTGTTGTGAATTCAATTACCAGGGAATTTGGATATTTTTGTCAGTTTTTCATTCAACCAATTATTTTCGTATTTGACTTAATCAAAATCGTATTTGATATAGTTTTTTCATTCAATTATGCCAATAATTGATTTTTATTTTGCTTCAGTGTTTTCTGTGATTTGCATATCACTATTTTAAATTCTTTAGAAAAGAAAGCAAATGATATAAACAAAATAGACGGTGGTTGTAGAATGAAAATGTTACGGCAAAAATAAAAATTTAAACACTATTTCGAAGAGATACAAAAAAAACTCTATTTTCCAAATGGTTTATCTTTTTCGTGTACTGCATTTTTCCTTTCTTTCACTGGACAGAAAACTAAAATTACACTGAAAAAAATATTGTCATGAGGCCAAAGATTTCATGTCCTTAAAATACGAATGAAAATTTTGCTTAGCGTAGAAGATTAAGTTTTTTCCTTGTCCAAAAGTCAATAAACTTTTCAATGAAGTTGTGTTGTCCTTATAATTAAGTGATTTGACTTAAAACTGGGTATCATAAAGAAAAAAATTTTAGGCTAAGGTCAACTTGAATTTAATAATTCAGAAAAATTCTTTAAAACTAATTAAATTGTCTTTAAATTTGTTATCTTTTTGCATCTTGTCTGCAATGCAAAATATCGTTCAAAAATCGGACATGTTTTTCAACACTTTATTTTAAAGACGTTTTTACTAGAAACATAGCCTAATTTATACTAGAAGTCGTGTCTGAATTTGGAAAATAAGGTTGTCATTAACTTTTAAAGGACTTTGATAGCATATGAAGAAAAAAACCTAAAAAAAAAAAACGAAAAATTAAATGTTGCTTCCTAGAGCCAAGTACACAAAACCCAAATTTAGAAGAGAATTGTGTCTTAAAAATATCCTTACTTGAATTCTCCGCTTCTTTGGTTCGTAATCAATACCCAAATTGTTAAAGTAAAGACAAAATCTTTGTAACCGGGCATGCTTTTTCCAGTATATGGCACCGATCTTATTTTATGAATTTTCCATTTTTTGCGCTATATTAACGCAGCTAAATACGGAAAAATAAATGAGAGTTTAAAAATCCAAATTAAAACAGCGGCTCCAAAGTTAAAAATGATTTCTCAATTGCTAAACTCTAAATTAATAATGAAACATCATCAAAATATGTCTTAGCGTATATTTGAAGCTTTTTTATTTTCAATCCAATGATTCGATATCTCAGTTAATGAAAATGTTTTTTTGCCTAATACAAAGACAATTTTTGAAGATATGTGTCCTATAATTAATGAAGCAAAATTGTAAAACAAATATTGTGAAATTCTTTTTAAATAGAATTTCACAGAAATGTAGGCATAATTACCGAGACGGTATAAACCACCGCTAAAATGTTTTCGTGTTTTGTTGAAACTGGGATTGAACCCATGACGATATGTCAGGGGCACATTCTCATTTTTTGCCAATATTTATTGTCTTTGCCGCTCTCTTTTTCATACACATTTTAATATTCAAATTAAATAATATTTAGACTTAAGCATGTGAAATTTTTGGTGTAGCTCATAGCCACATACAAGCAGCAACCATCAATTGCTCTCATTTAATTCTATTGCGGTGTTGTGTTGATATTTTTCGTCAATTCTCTCTTTCCACAATTTCCACATTGTGGACGTTCTGACTCGGCTATAAAATGGAGGTCCCTTTGTCATTAAGCTAAGCATAGAATCGGGCAGCTTTTAGCCTAGACAGCCCGACTTTAAGAGCGGATGCCACTAACGTAGAACAAACATTACTACGGCGAACTTTCAATTACATTTGTTATTGCATCATATGTTATTAAAGTCAATTAGGAACCTATTGGATTTTGCAAATAAAGTAAATTAAATTTCAGATTGAACCAATGAAGAAATTATTTGAAAATGTATCATCAAAAAAATTAATTACATTTATGATAAAAAATATTTTATTTTTCTTGATAAAAACAACATCACATGCGCCGTTTAAATCAATTAATTAACACTTTAATCACGTATGTTTTTTATCTGTGATTTATGCATTCATTTTTGTGATTAAAGCAATTTCAATATCGGGATTTAATGCATAAGGGTAATTTTACTACATTTGTGAGTATCGGGCCAATGTTTTCAATTTATAAATTCAATCCTGCTCGTCCTTGTTTCAAAAGAGTTTCTTTTCATAGTTCATAAAAATCGATGCATTACGGTCTTCTATCTTACAATCAACACTAGATGAAAAGACGGATGTACAACAAGGAATTGATCCATCGTGGAGATGGATATCTTGAGTCGATCTGTGCATTTATTTTGGGGTAATTATTCCCTGACCTCCTAGTGGTTAAGAATGTAAACAGAGACCAAAGATATAAACTGGGATTACTGTTACTCAATTGCTAAACATTTTGGGTCAAAAAGGTCTTTTTCCGTCTGAAATCAACAACAGTGTATGTATGTATGCTACATTGCACTGTGACGCAATTTTCAACTTTTTGGCTCCAAACAAAAAATTGCTTATCCCAGCCGATAGTGCTAGATTGGTTGCAGTTCGTTTTTTATGAGCCATTATAGTTTTGTCACCAAATTCGATTTTGAGCACGTTTTTGTAATTTTCGCATGGCAGTCTTCAGCAAAGTTGTACTTCTTGACTCGGCCAACAACAAGTTTCTAGTACATACCTACTTCATACGTCCTCTCCTTGATATGGAGTTTGCCATACAAATATGATAAATTTTCATTTTTAACAAAAACCAAAAAAAAAAAAAAATCGCAAAAATGTTTGCCAAGGAGTGGCTGTATGAAGTTTCGTAATATTCTTCCCTTGATTGTTTGGTAAATGTTTAATAGTTCAAGAGCTGTAGCCGAAAAACGGAAAACCAATCGCCGAAAAAAGTGGTAATTTTTTCGACATTTTTGAGGTTTTGGGCATGAAGATGAGTTTTTTCCGACTTAATATATTCAGCGGCCGAGTCTAGAGCGAAGACAAATTCACATCACTTTTCGAGCTATGGCCATGCGAAAATTGCAAAAAAGTGTTCAAAATCGAATTTGGCGACAAAACTATATAAAAAACGAACATCAACCAATCTAGCAAAATCCAGAAATTACTTTTCTTCTCTCATCGAGTACTTCGGCTGGGATAAGTGATTTTTTGTTTGGAATTTTTATGTTGCACTGTGTTATCAAAGTTTACACTACCGGCACTTTTTAAGAAATCATACAGTTGTCCAATCTAAATTTTCATACAATCGGAAATCGAGAATGACATTTTCCTAACAAGTGCCTAACCAATGCATGTTGTATGTACGTACATTATGTGTGAATGTGTATTTATGAATAGTATTGTGTGTGTGTGTATCTCTTAGATTGATAGCTAGCATAAAAAACAGAATGCAGAGAAACGTTTAGAAAAAGTCGAAAATCGAGAGAATTTGGTAACTCTGAGAGTATCTGCAGACGATATTAATATTTGTTTTTGCAATATATTAAATAAAAGGCCGGATTTTGTCTAATACAATATTTATGTTTATTTTAACTGCACGAGAGAACGGCAAAAATCCCAGTGATCTGTAAATTGTTTAGTAATTACCATCGGAGGGATATGTGCATAAAATGGCTATATACATATATTGTTATGCTATAAGGTGGGTATTAAGTTCGAGTTTAGCCGCTAAAATCGCCATTTTTACTAATGTTTTTTTAAGGAATACAAACTTTGTGAAAACTTGCTTTGGGCTATTCCCCATCAAGTTATAATAAAATCTGCAACAAATATGTATAATTTTATGCCTTTTTTTTACTGATTTAGTTTTCACTTTAGTGAAAATTAGCGGCTAAACTCGAACTTAATACTCACCTATATACATAAAACAAGTTTTTGCTTATGTGCTATTCAATCTGTTATACTATTTATGCTCTGAACGCATAATAACAACATTCGTCTCTCAATAATGCATTTTACATTGGGCTGTATGTTATTAACAGTGTTGTATACAAGTAAAAAGAATACCACATTTTTAAAAGGATTACATACGCGCTAAAAATTAAATATTTCCTACTTTTCGCTGTAAGGAAGTTTGTTTGGAAGAAAAGTACAGACTATATGTGATAAACTTTGATTCTTTTACAGGATGTTAAAACAATTTCATAAAGACTAAATCAATTTTTTCTTATATTTTCTGGTTAATCGCATCTTCCTTCACACCTTCCTCACTTTCAAGATGTTTATATTGTTCTTAACATCAATGTATAGTCATCATACAATTATCGCTATAGCCTTGAACGCGCAAGATACGCATAATTTCAATCAGTTATATTTATAGAGCATAGCTTTGGGTGTCCACGAGCCGATGTAAAGAAGCTTTATTTAACAGAGACACCACCTTTAGTTGACCACTTTCTTAAAAATGCCACTTTTGGAAACTGAAATCATGTAATTTCACATATGTTACAAAAATTTTCTTAAGATTTGAAACTAAGTTCCGCATTACATACTAATATATAAAATTTTTACTATGAAACGTATAAAAGACTTATAGTCAGTAAAGAACAGTGCTTGATACAAACGAAATGGACTGTGAATTTGGAACAAGAAATATTTTTTTATGCAAGAATAAAAGTTTTGTAGAATTTCTTTTTTATGATAAAAAATTGAATTTTCGAAGAAATTAAAAAAGCTACAACAAAGTACAACGTTTAATGAACACTTTATTCAAAAATGCAGTGCAATATAAGTAACAGAAAAACTACTTTAGTTTTAAACATTATCTGTTCTTGGTTTCCGCTTGAATGTTATTTATACATCTACTCTTGGTGAAGCTATACAACACAATTGAAGAATAAAGAAATCTACTACATATAAAAAAGATCTTAAGCTTGAATAATTATTTTCTATTTAAAACAAAAAGGGATCGAATAAAATCACATTATCTGAAAGAATAATTTATATCCACTACAAATTTAAATATATTACAAAAACACAAATTTGCTATTGATTTACTTATATTTCAAGGCAATTCGGTATTTAGTTTTCGGTTAATGCGTCTATAAAAACTGAACAGATACCGAACTTTTCCGGAACACCTTTATTATTAGGTGACATCCGATTTTTGTATATATTTTTCAAAAATAAATGCAAGAATTGGCGAGTTTTGATAAAAAACTTAATAAAAAGTTTCTATCGGCGAATCGCCTTCATCGAAAATTTCAAATTCCATGACTCGTACCCCTAAAAGATATGCAAGAATGGGATATAAAACAAAAATTTTAAATTGCATTCAGTCGTATATAAGTGATTTTTTGTAAAATATTTTTTTTTCTGTAAATAACAACAAAACGTTTGAAAAACAGCAAAGACTATAAGAGTTACAATAGTCCAATACACGCAAAAACATAATTCTTTCCTTGCAAACGAAATATTAGACAATATGTAATATACATTTTGTTACTATTCGCTGTGAAGAAATTCATTTGGAAGAAAAGTACGGAGTTTAGAAATTTTATAAATTCTTAAAATTTGATATAAGTAATTTTTTGTAAAAGATTTTTTTAATAAAAACAAAACGTTTGAAAAACGTTATATTATTAACGTTATGTTATTATTATTATTTTTATTTTTGGGAGCCACCGTGGTGCAATGGTTAGCATGCCCGCCTTGCATACACAAGGTCGTGGGTTCGATTCCTGCTTCGACCGAACACCAAAAAAGTTTTTCAGCGGTGGATTATCCCACCTCAGTAATGCTGGTGACATTTCTGAGGGTTTCAAAGCTTCTCTAAGCGGTTTCACTGCAATGTGGAACGCCGTTCGAACTCGGCTATAAAAAGGAGGTCCCTTGTCATTGAGCTTAACATGGAATCGGGCAGCACTCAGTGATAAGAGAGAAGTTCACCAATGCGGTATCACAATGGACTGAATAGTCTAAGTGAGCCTGATACATTGGGCCGACACCTAACCTAATGCTATATTCCCACCGACTCGTTTTCCTCATTCGTTTTTCCAAAACATTTCGCCGTTCACACCGGGTTGAGATGTTTTAGTTTGACAGTTACCATGGAAACTAGAAATTCACATTTACTCGAAATTCACATATATGCAACCTATGTCCAAATAATTACCGCGAGCGCAAAGGGAAAAAAAATTTTATGTTATTTTCACTTGTACATGTTCTTAAAAGCCTTTGTTTATTCTTTTTATACCCTCCACCATACACGCAAAAAAATAATTCTTTCCTCCCAAACGAAATTTTAGACAAACAAAGTTCGTTTCTCATTTGCTTTTCGCTGCAAGGAAGTGTATTTGGAAGAAAAGTATATACTTTTTGTGATAAACGTTTATTCTTTTCCAGGATGTAAAAACAATTTCATAAAGACTAGCTCAAAAAAAAACATTATTTTCTTGCTAATTGCATTGTCCCTCACATCTTTCTCACATCCACGAGGATTTTTAGTTCTTAACACCTTTTCCTGTAATACCAACAATGTAGAAGAAATTATACGATTTTATAAATTTTTAAAATTTTTTTTACCTTTCGCCTGGACGGAGAATCGAACCGCGGACCATGCACATTGTAAGCCAACACACTAACCACTGAGCTATGTACCTGTTATGGTCATCAATAGATAAATATCCATATAAGTTATATTTATATAGCATAGCTTGCGGCGCCCACGAACCGAATAAACAAAGTTTATTTAACAGAAACAAACATTTAGTTTGGCACCGTGGAGCAGTGGTAGCTACGTCCGACTCTCATGCCAAGGGTCGTGGGTTCGATCCCTGCTTCGGCCAAAGTTTTTTTTTGCTTTTGTTTTTTTTTTTTACATATATTCCAGATATATTCGGAAGATTCCGAAAAAATGTTCAACATTACATTGTACTATATTAAATTTTGAACTGTAAAATGTGTCTTATTAAAGACCTAAAGTCAGAAAAGAACAGTGTTTGATATAAACGAAATGGACTGTGTTGTTATTTCAAAAATAACTTTTTTTATTGAAAAAATAAAAATTTTGTAACAAACGATTTTTTTTGGTGATAAAAGTTTAAAATTTTCGAAGCAATTCAAAAAACTCTAACAAAAGAAAAACGTTTTCGGTACACGTTTTCCAAACGTTTTTTTTCTTTGCGTGTAGGATGGGGGGTATATTAACTTTGTCATTCCGTTTGTAGCACATCGAAATATTGCTCTAAGACCCCATAATGTATATATATTCTGGGTCGTGGTGAAATTCTGAGTCGATCTGAGCATGTCCGTCCGTCCGTCCGTCTGTTGAAATCGCGCTAACTTCCGAACGAAACAAGCTATCGACTTGAAACTTGGCACAAGTAGTTGTTATTGATGTAGGTCGGATGGTATTGCAAATGGGCCATATCGGTCCACTTTTACGTATAACCCCCATATAAACGGACCCCCAAATTTGGATTGCGAGGCCTCTAAGAGAAGCAAATTTCATCCGATCCGGCTGAAATTTGGTACATGATGTTAGTATATGGTCTCTAACAACCGTGCAAAAATTGGTCCACATCGGTCCATAATTATATATAGCCCCCATATAAACCGATCCCCCGATTTGGCTTGCGAGGCCTCTAAGAGAAGCAAATTTCATCCGATCCGGCTGAAATTTGGTACATGGTGTAAGTATATGGGCTCTAACAACCATGCAAAAATTGGTCCACATCGGTCCATAATTATATATAGCCCCCATCAAGGCCGTAGCCAGGATTTTAATTCGGGGGGGGTTCAACTTTAAAAAAAAATATTCATATAATCTCATGTGTAGAAAATTTTATTTATGCATGGTATGTATACAATATTTATACCCTGCGCCACACTGTGGAACAGGGTATTATAAGTTAGTGCATACGTTTGTAACACCCAGAAGGAGACGAGATAGACACAGGGTGTCTTTGGCAATAATGCTCAGGGTGGGTCCCTGAGTCGATATAACCATGTCCGTCCGTCTGTCTCTGAACACATTTTTGTGATCAAAGTCTAGGTCGCAATTTAAGTCCAATCGCCTTCAAATTTGGCACATGTTCCTACTTTGGGCCAGAATAGAACCCTATTGATTTTGGAAGAAATCGGTTCAGATTTAGATATAGCTCCCATATATATCTTTCGCCCGAGATGCACTAATATGGACCCAGCAGCCAGAGTTTTATGCCGATTTGCTTGAAATTTTGTACAAACATAGCACTTAGTCGTATAATCAAATGTGCAAAATTTGATTGAAATCGGTTAAGATTTAGATATAGCTCCCATATATATCTTTCGCCCGATATGGACTTATATGGCTCCAGAAGCCAGATTTTGGCCGAATTTGGTTGAAATTATGCACTAGGAGTACAATTAGTAATATAGTCATGTGTGCCAAATTTGGTTGAAATCGGTTCAGATTTAGATATAGCTCCCATATATATGTTTTTCTGATTTCGACAATAATGGTCAAAATAACAAAATTTTCCTTGTAAAATCGCCACTGCTTAGTCGAAAAGTTGTAAAAATGACTCTAATTTTCCTATACTTCTAATACGTATATATCGAGCGATAAATCATAAATAAACTTTTGCGAAGTTTCCTTAAAATTGCTTCAGATTTAAATGTTTCCAATATTTTTTTACTAACATTGTGTTCCATCCTAGAGCATTAGCAGACCTTAATTTTGAGTCTATAGATTTTGTAGAAGTCTATCAAATTCTGTCCAGATCGAGTGATATTTAAATGTATGTATTTGGGACAAACCGTTATATATAGCCCTGAACACATTTGACGGATGTGATATGGTTTAGAAAATTTAGATCTACAAAGTGGTGCAGGGTATGATATAGTCGGCTACAAATATGGCAAAACAGACTCATGTGGGAAGAAAATCTCGATTTTGTAAAAGATATAGTCAAAAACAGGATTTTATTGAACTTCAAGAATGTTTTTGTCAAAAAAGAATGCGATTCTATATTATCAATTTTTTATTTCGGTAGAAAATGTTGTCTAAATTTTATTTCTATATAGAATTTTTGCAAAATTTTATTTTTATAGATAATTTTGTCAAAATTTTATTTCAATTGAAAATTTTGTAAAACTGTTATTTCTATAGGAAATTTTTGCAAAATTGTATTTCCCTTCGTTTTTTTTTTGTTATTGTTGGTTTTGTTCTTTAAGCATTGTTATTGTTTTTTTTGCAGTTTAAAACCATACATTGACTAAACTACAAGTGTAGCTTAACCAACAGAGGAAAAGAATGTTTGTCAAATTTATTTGGGCAAAGCCCTATAGACTGCAAGATGGTTGGATGGACGCACGTTTCGGAATTACCACATTCCTCATCAGCATCCCCTACTTGCAGCAAAACTATCAACCAATTATAAGAATAAATTCAGGCAGTTCATTAACCCCAACAATGAACCACACTTGAAGCTTCCGAAAAAAAGGTTTTTGTATGATAGCCGGCAATAGAAAATGTTTGCAAAATTTTATTTATATAGAAAATGTTGTCAAAATTTTATTTTCTTTAAAATTCAGTCTATTGACAATAATCTTCCAGTGAAATTTTTGTTGAAATTTAGTAAAAAGTACCTTTCCGCTCAAAAAATACCTTTTTTGTACTTTCTTAAAAATTGTATTTTCCATCCCTGAGTTACTGGCAAAGTGACCAAAATTTTTAAAAGAATATGCACGTTTGGAAATATCTCTTTATTGCACTCTCCAAGTGCTTCCATCGCTGAATTAGGCAGGTTCTTTTCACAGGTTTTGCGCCATTTCATTTACACATGTGTGTTTGGCTGTTTCCTTGTTGTTGCTATGGCCAAACAAAGCGAGTCATGTTCACAAAAAGAACAACAAACACACATAAAAAGCAGAAATACATTTTCCAAAAATGAAATTTGTGGTGCGATAACAAAAACAATTTGTTTTTTTCGACCGTCGTTTGACGGGCTTTTCAACTAGTATTCTAGGATTTGTGCAAGTTTTATAAAGGGTGATTTGTTAAGAGCTTGATAACTTTTTTTTTAAAAAAAACGCATAAAATTTGCAAAATCTCATCGGTTCTTTATTTGAAACGTTAGATTGGTCCATGACATTTACTTTTTGAAGATAATTTCATTTAAATGTTGACCGCGGCTGCGTCTTAGGTGGTCCATTCGGAAAGTCCAATTTTGGGCAACTTTTTCGAGCATTTCGGCCGGAATAGCCCGAATTTCTTCGGAAATGTTGTCTTCCAAAGCTGGAATAGTTGCTGGCTTATTTCTGTAGACTTTAGACTTGACGTAGCCCCACAAAAAATAGTCTAAAGGCGTCAAATCGCATGATCTTGGTGGCCAACTTACCGGTCCATTTCTTGAGATGAATTGTTCTCCGAAGTTTTCCCTCAAAATGGCCATAGAATCGCGAGCTGTGTGGCATGTAGCGCCATCTTGTTGAAACCACATGTCAACCAAGTTCAGTTCTTCCATTTTTGGCAACAAAAGGTTTGTTAGCATCGAACGATAGCGATCGCCATTCACCGTAACGTTGCGTCCAACAGCATCTTTGAAAAAATACGGTCCAATGATTCCACCAGCGTACAAACCACACCAAACAGTGCATTTTTCGGGATGCATGGGCAGTTCTTGAACGGCTTCTGGTTGCTCTTCACTCCAAATGCGGCAATTTTGCTTATTTACGTAGCCATTCAACTAGAAATGAGCCTCATCGCTGAACAAAATTTGTCGATAAAAAAGCGGATTTTCTGCCAACTTTTCTAGGGCCCATTCACTGAAAATTCGACGTTGTGGCTCGTTAGTAAGTCTATTCATGATGAAATGTCAAAGCATATCTTTCTCTTTGACACCATGTCTGAAATCCCACGTGATCTGTCAAATACTAATGCATGAAAATCCTAACCTCAAAAGAATCACCCTTTAGATATGCGTTTTCAAAATAAAACCTTCAGTTTTCCTTCAACATCTTCGATAAGATTTTTCTATACAGCTAAAAATATATATTTATTTATATAAAAATATTCATTCATTTCGGGGGGGTTTGATCCCCCTCCCCCCCCCCCCCTGAATACGGCCTTGGCCCCCATATAAACCGATCTCCAGATTTGATTTCCGGAGCCTCTTGGAAGACCAAAATTCATCTGATGCAGTTGAAATTTGGTACGTGGTGTTAATATATGGCCTCAAACTCCCATGCAAAAATTGG
The DNA here is from genome assembly GCF_050003625.1 of Haematobia irritans. NCBI lineage: Eukaryota > Metazoa > Arthropoda > Insecta > Diptera > Muscidae > Haematobia > Haematobia irritans. The sequence goes on from NC_134398.1 coordinate 87,164,059, forward strand.
TCGAAATCGGTCCATAATTATATATAGCTTCCATATAAACCGATCCCCAGATTTTACCTCCGGAGCCCCTTAGAAGAGCAAAATTCATCCGATTCGGTTGATGGTATCCAACAACCATGCAGGAATTGGTTTATATCAGTCCATAATTATATATAGCACCCATATAAACCGATCCCCAGATTTGACCTCCGGTGCCTTTTGGAGAAGCAAAATTCATCCGATCTGGTTGAAATTTTGTACGTGGTGGTAGTATATGATATTTAACAACCATGCCAAAAGTGGTCCATATCAGTCCATAATCATATATAGCCCCATATAAACCGATCCCGAGATTTGGTTTTGGAGCCTCTTGGAGGAGCAAATTTCATCCGAGTCAGTTGAAATTTGGTACAATGTGCTAGTATATGGCCGTTAACAACCATGCCTAACTAGGTCCATATCGGTCTATAGTTATATATAGCCCTCATATAAATCGATCCCCAATGACACAAAAATTTGTCCATATCAATAATTGTATATAGCCCCCATATAAGCGACCCCCATATTTCAATTCTGGCTCCCTAAAAGTCCATATCGAAAAGTCCATATCGATTCGTAATTATTTGTAGACTTACCTACACATACTTTTTTGTCTAATGTATACCACGTATGGACTAACTAACAATTTAGAAAACGATTTAAGATACCACAACCCAAGTAATTCGATTGTGGATGACAGTCTTTCGTAGAAGTTTCTACGCAATCCATGGTGGAGGGTACATAAGATTCGGCCTGGCCGAACTTACGGCCGTTTATACTTGTTTTTTTATGAAACTTATTTCAATATTTTGACATATATTTTGAATAGGGTATGTTATTCGGGGTGTATTCCAAATTAGGTGGGTTCACATTCTAAAATTGACGTGCTTTGGAGGAAAACTTGTGTTTTGAACTTGTTTTTTAGTATGGCGAAAACGACTCGCTTTGAAGTGCTTATAAAGGGAAAACATTTCAAACCCCAAAACATGTTTGATGAGAACACCGTATAACCTAACCTATTATTATTATTTTATTGCAACAACATTTTTATTTTTGCCTTAAAATGAAACTGTTTATTAGAAAAACCCCATCGATTTCGTATGTGTCAAGCACTTCCGTTTTCTGTGTTGTTTTATGACAAATTTTGAGATTTTCTTGTAAAAATTTAATATAGCAATGACTATAAGAGTTGCATAGTCCAGTACACGCAAAAACATAATTCTTTCCTTGCAAACGAAATATTAGACAATATATAATATAAATTTTGTTACTATTCGCTGTGAAGAAATTCATTTGGAAGAAAAGTACTGACTTTAGAAATTTTATAAATTCTTAAAATGTTCCCTTTCACCCAGACGGAGAATCGAACCGCGCACCATGTTTTTAAGCCGACACACTATCCACTGGGCCATGTAGCTCTTATGTCATCAACAGACAACTATCAACGCATATGCAACACATACGGTTAAGTAGTTTTGGCCATACAAAAGCTGATATAAAAGCTGAGAGGAAAGAATTATTTGCATGCAAGTACAAAAACAAAAACGATTGTATTAGGCCATGTCCTTTGAATTTGGGATTAAAACTATTTTTATCTAGATAATAACATTTTAAATGACGATCATATTTTTTTTATCATTCTTACATTCACTGGACGAATATATACGCAGTGAAAATATTATACACACTGAAAGAAGAGTTTTATTTTCTGAGGAACGAAGTGTTTGGACAAACGAAGATTCCTCGTATTTGATATAATCGCTTGTCATAAATTTATTCGTCTTAAAAAAATACTTTATAATTTATGTACTTTATATGTGCCCAACCATACTATTTTGCTCTTCACATAGAATGAGATAGTGATAGTAATAGGAAAAAAAAATTTTAATGCTTCGAAGGTCATTGCCCTTGAAGAAAGTTAGCTTATACAGTCAAAACTCACTTAGACAATTCGGCCCATTTTGTTATAACAAAAATATATGTAGGAATTTCTAAAACCTTAGTAGCTGGATTTCCAGCACCCACAGCTGTGTGGGCCTCAAACTTCGCATACGCCTTGCACGTAAAAGTGTCAACACATAAATATCGTCTGTCGGTAGGCGAACACTTGTTTTCGTGTTTTCAAGGGGCACCCAAAATCAAAGATAGTAAAAGAAGAAGATGGGAGATTGGCTTGCGTCATACCAAATGTTGCATTTACCAGATTAGTTTAATACATGTTTGTAATCTTTTAGTTGTTTTTCGTATTTATTTTTTAAATGAAAAATGTAATTTTCTTAATGAAACATTGTTAAATTTTAGGCAACAACAAAAAAAGTTACATTTTCCCCTTTATGGAAATTTATTTCGTGCTCTTAATTTCTTTTTATTTGCATTTTAATGCTATGTCAATACTTGTCGTATACACGTTTGGTTCGAGTATTAAACTAATGTGGTAAATGGTTTGATGTGCTCAGTAGCCAATCTCCCATCTTCCTCTTTTATTATCTTTGCCCAAAATATCCAGAACGTCGCCAACCAAAAACAATAGAGATAAGAAGATGGGAAATTGGCCTACATCACACCAAATGTTGCATTGACGGTGCTAGGTCCCTACATGCAAAGATTATAGAAGAGGAAGATGGGAGATTGGCTACTGAGCACATCAAACCATTTACGACATTAGTTTAATACGACAAGTATTGACATAGCATTAAAATGCAAATAAAAAGAAATTAAGAGCACGAAATAAATTTCCATAAAGGGGAAAATGTAATGTTTTTTGTTGTTGTCTAAAATTTAACATTGTTTCATTAAGAAAATTACCTTTTTTCATTTAAAAAATAAAAACTAAAAGATTACAAACATGTATTAAACTAATCTGTTAAATGCAACATTTGGTATGACGCAAGCCAATCTCCCATCTTCCTCAAATCTATAATCTTTGCATACATGTTTGTAATTTTTTTATTTGTTTTTATTTTTATTTTTTAAATGAAAAACTTTTTAATTTTCTTAATGAAACAATGTTAAATTTTAGGCAACAACAACAAAAATTACATTTTTTAGTTCCTGCACTTAATTTCTTTTTATTTGCATTTTAATGCTATGTCAATACTTGTCGTATACGCGTTGGGTTCGATAAATGAAAAGTATGGACATAGCACCATAAATGGTTTAATGTTCTCAGCAGCCAAGCTCCCATCTTCTTCTCTCTATTGTCTTTGTCTCCAACTTAAAATTGTTTTGCCTTCGTTATTATTGTTTTATTGAACAGGAATTATTACAAGGAAAAGCGGAAGCAAGAAAAAATAACAATTTTGCCGAAGAACTTTGAATAAATTTTATATTTTGAAGTTTATCCTATTTTTTTGAAAAGGAAATCGGAAATACTGAAATAGCATCACATCTGAAGAACTGATGCGAAATGAGTGAAGGGGATACATAAAACATGATGCCCGCCCTATGACAAACCCATGTAAATATCATCGCTTCTGAGCCAATTTTGCACCACTTCCGGTTATGAAAAGAACATTTTCTTTTTGGATATGCTTTTCTTGCTAGGTTACCAAGAAATAAAGTTAGAAAGATCGACATCGAGACAAAAGTGACTGACTACATTTCATTCGCGTTGCCGGATATCAGAACTAAATCGCCATACTCAGCCACCTCTTGATAATTAGGAATTTTTTGTATATGTGTCTTGATTTGTGTGTGTACGTGTGTGTGAGTGCTTGTTGTTGTCCTTATATGCATTGCATGCTCTTTTTGGTTTGTTAACACATAACTAACATTTATGTAGATTTTGTAGAATTAGAAAATCATAACCCTATTCCTTATATGTGTGTGCCATTACCATTCAATTATCGATATCAATTAATCCTTCTCCCATTAATTTTTTGTAATTCTCCAAACTGTGTTCGACGATATCGCAAATAGCAGCGTGGACGCGATGCCGCTCGACTACAGGCTCTTTGACCCGCCACCAAAACAGCGTAAACAGCAACAACAGCACACCAGCAATGGGAAAGCACCATCCCCCAAACATCATCAGCGACAAGCTTCAGACGAGTATTCCAAAAATTCAGCCAACAATCCAAATATGTCCGGCAGTGTATCCGGTAAAATACGATCAAAAACTTCCGATAATAATTCCAACAGCGGCAACAGCCTCTCCGGTGAATTCCAATGTCCGTCTAACAGCATCCCCTCCCCGCATATTGTCCAGTCGGGCTCCTATGTTGAAATTCTAAAGCAAGCCACAAATCAAACACCTTCCCAGACCCAGTCGCCACACGATCGTCTGATGGGCCCTTCCAAGGGTTCCATTAGCTCAGCATCCTCACTGGCATGTCACAATAAAAGCTACGGCGACTTTCTCACCATAACTCCGCGACGAAAAGGCAAGCTACTCTCATCGAATGCTGATCATAAAAGCGTCGTGGGTGAAGGTCATGACAACTATCGCCATCACTTACCACATAGCATAGAACCGCTGCATCTGCTTGGAATACCCAATGACAATATGTCCACCTTTTTCGATTACCGAGCCATGGAGACTTTAAGCAATGCCGATACTCTGGCCATAGGTTCAACCATGGCTGGTCATCTCTATCCATCCAAAGGGAGCAAACAATCGATACCGAGTTCAACAACAGCGGATCGTCATGTTCCCGAAGAATTCCATCATATAATGAGCGAAAAAAATCTGAGTCCTCCATCGGCATTTTGTGATAACATATCATCCATTCATAAATCTTAAATCAGAGATCAGGACATCAACTGACACCACAAATCAAGTCCAGACCAAAGTAAAACCTCCACACATATCCGAAGCAATTATGCGGAGTGCATTTATGAACATTTGAGACTAGCCAATATTGCATATCGCCCTGAAATGTCTGAACAACTAAAGCAGCTAACCTACAAACTTGGCAGCAAAAACAAAAACTAGCCAGAAAACCAAAACGGAAACAACCAAAGTCACAACCAAACGCATTTAGACCATAAGAGTAGAAATTTTACTCGAATATAAATTCGTGACCCTAAACAAGGTCACAAATATACCCACTCCAATTCATTTTTGATATATCCAGCTACTCTACTTTGAAATATTGGTCATTCTTGTGCAGAACATCTTCCAGAGCGAGTACACAGAAAGAAAATTTCATTAAAATTGAGCCGATGAAATTTTTTCATTCACACACTGACTAATGTTCATTAAGACAATGAATATGTTCATAATTAATATGAAATATTTCTTTATTTAATAGAAAAATTGTTGCAATAATGAAAACATTCATTGTATTTATGAAACTCTTTCGTGTGCTCAATTCTAATGGCAAATTTCATTAATATTATTGAGGGTATTTTAATTTGGCGTTTGCAAACTCTTTTCTCGGAAAAACATATTTCGTTAAGATATGAATTGAATACACGCTATAAAGAAAAATCTTGTAAGGAGCTAATGTGATCTACATTTATAGACACCATATTGCTCTACTTTAAGAAAAAAGTATTTTTTCATTTGAAAAAAAAAAAAACAAATTTAATGGAAATTAGCTTTGGAGATTTCTTCATTACGTTTAGAATACTCGTCCGTTAAAATCGATTAAGATTTGGTATTAGGGTTTTCTTTTTCCCGGACTTTTTTCTATTCTCGGGAACGCGGGATTTTTTTTCGACTATCCCGGGATACCGGTCAAAGGGAGACTTGCTTTGATGTGGCATACATTTAGACATTTGAATAAATTAGAAATCGCCTAAAGATATGGTTATAAGGTGCAACCTGGACAACTAACAATATATATTCTGTTGATCTCTTACATCAGCCATAAATCATACTAAAATACGAAATATTTTGTAATACAACATTTTTTTACATGGTTAAGACAGTCTCTTTGCACTGAAAAAAAAAAGCATGCCCGGTTCCAAAGATTTTGTCTTTACTTTAAAAAATTTGGTATTGATTCCGAGCCAAAGAAGCGGAGAATACAAGTAATGATACTTTTAAGACACAATTCTCTTTTAAATTTGGGTTTTGTGTACTTGCTTATAGGAAGCAAATTTTAAGTTTTCGCTTTATCAGCTTTTTTTCTTCATATGCTATCAAAGTCCTTTAAAAACGAGTTAACGACAACTTTATTTACCAAATTCAGACTCGACTTCCAGTAGAAATTTTGCTGTTTCAAGTAAAAAAGTCTTTAAAATAAAGTGTTGAAAAACATGTCCTATATTTGAACGATTTTTTGCTTTGTAGTCAAGATGCAAAAAGACAACAAATTTAAAGATAATTTCATTAAATTTAAAGAATTTTTCTGAATTATTAAAGTCAAGTTGACTTTAGCCCAAACATTTTTTCTTTCATGTTATGATATCCATTTCTAAGTGAAATCACTTAATTATAAGGACAATACGACTTTATTAAAAAGTTCATCGACTTTTGGACAAGGAAAATAACTTTATATTAGAAAAATACGTCTTCTATGCTAAGCAAAATTTGCATTCGTATTTTAAAGACATGAAATTTTTGACCTCACGACAATATTTTTTTCAGTTGAAGTATTTTTATACCCTTCACCATTCTATGGTGAAGGGTATAAAAATACGAAAAAGCGAGTAATACAAAAATTGTATTAAAAGAACTTCCCGTGTAGATAAAATAAAAAACATCTTTCGCAGGACTTTTTTGGAAGTGTTTTGACTTTAGAACAACTTCTAATTTTTTTGCTGGGATTTTATTATATATATTATTGCTCAATTGAAAAAAAAAGATTGTTCTCGTGTATAAACATTTTGAAATAAAATAGAGACTTTGTAAAGATTGTATAAAATTGGCACCAATATTTTAATACCGCTAAACTTAAGCAAAATCTTTATTTTATTTTGCTATTGAAAAAATTGGATTACGTCTTATTTTTTCAAATATGTAGTGTAGTGTCAATTTTATCTCCCGCGAATATTTCGAAATACATATTCTGTATATTTTTCACTTCACGTCGGTTAGATTTGAACTGAATGGACTCTCAATGTGTACAATTCATTGCAAGCATTCATTTAAATATGCGGTAATTGTATCGATATAAGTCGATGTGTTTACACTAATCGAAAAAGTTTCGATATATTAACGAAATGTGTAATTAAATGTGAGCCAATTAAACAAATTTGTCAATACAACGAAATTTGTCATTGTTCTGACAAATTTTCAGTTAATCAACGAAACGAAACGAATATTTTCATTGTATTAATGAAAAAAGCGAAATAAAAGCCTTCATTTCCGTATTGGGGTTTTATTTCTTGGGGACAAAATTCCAGGAGCCAAATTGACTGAACAGTTTTGATAAAACCAATTTTTTTGAGCTAGAAGTGGTCTTTAGTGCATTGGAAACAAGTGCATAATATTTTTAAAACTATCAATAAAGTTTTTCCAACTTCACCTTAAACTGAAGTTTTTTTCACAAAACTGCAACTGTGCCAATAGTTTTCAAGTAAAATCATTTTATTGGATTGATAAAAACCGATGTTCAGGTTTTGGGTACCTATTTATGAACTTCGCGAACCATTTTTATACCCTCCACCATAGGATAGGGGGTATATTAACTTTGTCATTCCGTTTGTAACACATCGAAATATTGCTCTAAGACCCCATAAAGTATATACGTTCTGGGTCGTGGTGAAATTCTAAGTCGATCTAAGCATGTCCGTCCGTCTGTCTGTTAAAATCACGCTAACTTCCGAATGAAACAAGCTAGCGGCTTGAAACTTGGCACAAGTAGTTGTTATTGATGTAGGTCGGATGGTATTGCAAATGGGCTATATCGGTCCACTTGTACGTATAGCCCCATATAAACGGACCCTCAGATTTGGCTTGCGGATCTTCTAAGAGAAGATCCGAAAGCCAATAACTATATATAGCCTATAACTATATATAGCCCACATATAAACCGATCTCCAGATTTGAACTCCGGAGCCTCTTGGAGGAGCAAAATTCATCTGATGCGGTTGAAATGTGGAACGTGGTGTTAGTATGTGGTCTCTAACATCCATGCAAAAATTGGTGCACATCGGTTCACAGTTATATATAGCCCCCATATAAACCGATCCCCAGATTTTGTTTACGGAGCCTCTAAGAGAAGCAAATTTTATCCGATCCGGTTGAAATTTGGAACATGGTGTTAGTAAAGGGTGATTTGTTAAGAGCTTGATAACTTTTTTTAAAAAAAAAACGCATAAAATTTGCAAAATCTCATCGGTTCTTTATTTGAAACGTTAGATTGGTCCATGACATTTACTTTTTGAAGATAATTTCATTTAAATGTTGACCGCGGCTGCGTCTTAGGTGGTCCATTCGGAAAGTCCAATTTTGGGCAACTTTTTCGAGCATTTCGGCCGGAATAGCCCGAATTTCTTCGGAAATGTTGTCTTCCAAAGCTGGAATAGTTGCTGGCTTATTTCTGTAGACTTTAGACTTGACGTAGCCCCACAAAAAATAGTCTAAAGGCGTCAAATCGCATGATCTTGGTGGCCAACTTACCGGTCCATTTCTTGAGATGAATTGTTCTCCGAAGTTTTCCCTCAAAATGGCCATAGAATCGCGAGCTGTGTGGCATGTAGCGCCATCTTGTTGAAACCACATGTCAACCAAGTTCAGTTCTTCCATTTTTGGCAACAAAAAGTTTGTTAGCATCGAACGATAGCGATCGCCATTCACCGTAACGTTGCGTCCAACAGCATCTTTGAAAAAATACGGTCCAATGATTCCACCAGCGTACAAACCACACCAAACAGTGCATTTTTCGGGATGCATGGGCAGTTCTTGAACGGCTTCTGGTTGCTCTTCACTCCAAATGCGGCAATTTTGCTTATTTACGTAGCCATTCAACCAGAAATGAGCCTCATCGCTGAACAAAATTTGTCGATAAACACATTTCGAACCGAACACTGATTTTGGTAATAAAATTCAATGATTTGCAAGCGTTGCTCGTTAGTAAGTCTATTCATGATGAAATGTCAAAGCATACTGAGCATCTTTCTCTTTGACACCATGTCTGAAATCCCACGTGATCTGTCAAATACTAATGCATGAAAATCCTAACCTCAAAAGAATCACCCTTTATATGGTCTCTAACAACCGTGCCAGAATTGGTGAGTATCGGCCCGTAATTATATAAAGCCCCATATAAAACCGTTCTCCAGATTTGACCTCCGGAGCGTAATTGTATATAGCCCCCATATAAACCGTTCTCCAGATTTGACCTCCGGAGCCTCTTGGAGGAGCAAAATTCATCCGATCCGGTTCAAATTTGGAACGTGGTGGTAGTATATGGCCGCTAACAACTATACAAAAATTGGTCCATATCGGTCTATAGTTATATAGCCGATCCCCAATCACACCAAAATTGGTCCATATCGGTTCATAATCATGGTTGCCACTCGAAGCAAAAATAATCTACCAAAATTTTATTTCTATAGACAATTTTGCCAAAATTTTTTTCTTTAAAAAAATTTTGTTAAAATTTTATTTCTATAGAAAATTTTGTCAAAATTTTATTTCTATAGAAAATTTTGTCAAACTGAATTATATACGTATTTAATCGGTCTTTTTTAATTTAATATATACCACGTATAGACTTACTTACAATTTAGAAGATACCTTGCCATCGGCAAGCGTTACCGCAACTCAAGTAATTCGATTGTGGATGGCAGTGTTTAGAAGAAGTTTCTACGCAATCCATGGTGGAGGGTACATAAACTTCGGCCTGGCCGAACTTACGGCCGTATATACTTGTTATATAGAATTTCTTTGTGTACATTTCATAAGTCCGGTATGGCTTCGGCTGCTTTTTGTATTGGTGAAAAGCGGATGTCGAAAATGTTAATGGTTGAGCCTGAAAAATTACAGACAATTAAATCATCTAAAATAACAAATAAAACAGTTTTGTAGAAAAGAAATTTCATTTTATATGTTGTTAAACAAAAAATGAATAAATTGTAAACTTACTCTACGAAATTAGTTTATGACCCATTAAAAAATTGAAAATTGTAGTCGTTTCTAATATTAAAGATGAATTTCCTACATTTGAAAAAAGAGTTAGAATTTGGATTTTCAACTAAGGAATAATATATTTCTTTATTTCACAATAATGCCAAACACTGACAAATCCAATAAAATGAAATTTGGACGAAGGGCCATTTTTCCTCTCAAAACATTTACTAATCTCTTGTGAGTTACTGCCATGGATGACCAATATTTACATCGGAATTTAGCATTCGAGGTATAAATGAATTGGAGTGTATAACCTACATATGAATCTATCTGATTGAAACCGAAATCAATAAAACTTATTTTAGGTATAAACACATACACACAAAATAAACACGAATACTATATATACATATACACTAAATACAGGCATATTTGAATTAAGTCAACTTAGATAATTAAGAACGAAATCAGACGATAAATCAAGAGAACTTAAAATAAAGCAAGATATAGAAGAGAAAATATATAAATAAATAAAATATATATAGATATATATATATATAAACATAACAAAACGTGCTAGAAAAATAAAACACATCAGATATCAAATATGATAAATGTTCTTGACTGATTTAGCATCAGAGGAAATTGTTTAATTTGATGCAATAAATATTTAATCGAATCTCTGTATATAGATATTGAAAACAAAACTAAAAAAAACACGAAACATGAAATAAACCAAAAAAATAAAATCTACCAATAACTAGGAAAGTATCAATAAAAAATTCGATAATATGCAGTACGCTGGGCAATATTAAGAGACAATTAATGGAGGAGTTTATATTTGCCATTTCCCATGCGTTCGATGATTTTCTAGCTGATAAATTAAAATGGTGTCAAATGTTTAACATAAAGAATATTCGAAGAAAGTGATTAGTCGAAAAACAACGTGAAGCATGGTTAAGCGACATATTCCCTTATGTGGATAAATCGCAATCGCAAGAACGTTGCGATGTCAATTTTATTTTTTATTTTTATAATCGCAAATTATAAAAATTTGGAGAAGTCAATTTTATTGCAAATAAAAACTAAAACGATTTTTTCTATTCTAACTCTTATAAAATTATAAACTATATGAACTACAATATGTTTAGAGTTTAATTATGTATGGCGAAACTATTCACATATGTATTTTGCTTCCTAATATCTAAAAACCTAAGTTGAGTGAGTTAACCTTATTTTCATGAAGCTTCGTTAGTGCAGGCTTACCAAACAAATTCTTGGGCCGTATTACGAATATAGCCAGTCAGAAACCTAACTTCGATTTTTTTCTCAATAAAAACTAACTGGAGGGAAGATATCTGGTATTAACTTTTGGTTAACAGTTAAATCATAACGGAGTTACATGAAAATGACCCTGAATTTTATTGCATTCCGCTTATCGCAAAACATCTTGCATCACCAGGCATCTTGACAAGCAAGTCAGAATCTGGATAAATGATAAGCAATTCCTCGATTTATATTCATGTAAATATATGCAAATAAAGTGTAAACCCTGCCACGCCGGCTCATTGATGTTACTGCATTACATCGAATGTTATATTAGTATCAGACAATTATGTTATTTGTTTTATAGTTAAATACCATAATATTGTTCATTCGTATATTTATACAACATAGTAAATTTAAGTAGGACTTAGTTCTTAAGATGGTGTTGTAATTCAAATCTAATTAAATTGAAACTTGTGTCAATAATTGAATCTGAATGTGTATTCCAAGTACACAGTTTTGGATTCGAAATATCAATTCTCCACAAAGTGTCAATTTTAAAATGCCAATTTTGCTAAACGTGTCAATAGATCCCCACTCCCTCCCCCTCCCATAACGACATGGTCCACCCCATGGTGTTTCTGTTTTTCTTAGTGTCCAGTGGCCTCTGACCGTTGGGCGGGCAGAGGTGGAAATATCAAATCGAAACAAAATATAGTTGTGAAACTAATTACTCTACGTTTAAGAATATTGGTAAAAATAAAAAAACAAAAATATTTAAAAATTATCTGTACGAAAAATATCAAATATTTTATTTTATTGAGGAAAAATTAACATTTTGCGATTTGAAACAAAAGTTTCAATTGTATTAATCTCTAATGTATTTGTATGTGCAAAATTAATAAAACAAATAAAGAAGAAACATTTCTCAGACTTTTCATTGAAATAATTCTCGAAATAGATATTAATGTAAGTATGCATAAGTGTAGTCTGTCAAAACAAACATATTTTGCAGGAAGCAAATATATTTTTGGATACTGCTGAAACATTATGATATTTGTTTTATGTGTGTACCAAATAATCATAAATATGTTAAGACATTTTCTCCTAAAAAACTTGTGTTCTTACTCAAATCCATTGTGATACCACAGAGAGAAGTTCACCACTGTGCAAGGCCGTATTCAGGGGGGGGGATGAGGGGGATCAAACCCCCCCCCCCCGAAATTAATGAATATTTTTATATAAATAAATATATATTTTTAGCTGCATAGAAAAATCTTATCGAAGATGTTGAAGAAAAGCTGGAGGTTTTATTTTGAAAAACGCTTACACACAAAGAAAATTTCATTAAAATTGAGCCAACGAAAATTTTTCATTGATATAACGAAACATTTTCATTAAGACAATGAAAATATTCGTTAATAGTACGAAAATTTTCGTTGATAAACAGAATATTCATTATGGTAACGAAAAATTTCGTTATATTAATGAATTTGTTTCATTGGCTCAATTTTAATGACACATTTCGTTAATATAACGAAACTTTTTCTACCAGTGTGCCTATAAAACTTGCACAAATCATAGAATATTAGTTGAAAAGCTAGTCAAACGACGGTCGAAAAAAAAACAACTTGTTTTTGTTCTCGCACCACAAATTTCATTTTTGGAAAATGCATTTCTGCTTTTTATGTGTGTTTGTTGTTCTTTTTGTGAACATGACTCGCTTTGTTTGGCCATAGCAACAACAACGAAACAGCCAAACACACATGTGTAATTGAAATGGCGCAAAACCTGCAAAAAGAACCTGCCTAATTCAGCGATGGAAGCAATAAAGAGATTTTTCCAAACGTGCATATTCTTTTAAAAATTTTGGTCACTTTGCTAGTTACTCAGGGATGGAAAATACAATTTCAATTTCAACAAAAATTGCACTTGAATATTATTGTCAAGAGACTGAATTTTAAAGAAAATAAAATTTTGACAAAATTTTCTATAGAAATAAAATTTTGCAAAAATTTCCTATAGAAATAAAATTTTTACAAAATTTTCAATTGAAATAAAATTTTGACAAAATTTTCTATAAAAATAAAATTTTGCAAAAATTCTATATAGAAATAAAATGTTGACAACTATTTCTACCGAAATAAAAAATCGATAATATAGAATCGAATTCTTTTTTCGACTAAAACTTTCTTGAAGTTCAATAAAATCCTGTTTTTGACTATGTCTTTTACAAAATCGAGATTTTCTTCCCACATGAACATGTCTGTTTTGCCATATTTGTAAAAGACTATTAGCAAATAAGGTTGATAAAGACTTTCTCAAAATATTAAAATATTTTGTCAAAGCTATTGTACCATAAACCTGATATCGACTCAAAAATGTCTACACAAAAGGTACTAAATCATTCCCGGGGGTACTACGATACTGACCGTGCTGAGAAAGGTTTGAAAAAAGTACTATAGTACTGCATTTTCCATCCCTGCAGTTACTACGTGCTCATCCGAACGTTCATTTTCAACAATGAAGAGATTAAAGACGTATCTTAGAAATTCGACTAGCGAGAGTCGAATAAATGTGCCGACTGAAGAAGTCATTGATTTATTTGCTGCCCAAAAAGTCCGTCGGCTCAATTTAATATTATAACAAGTATATACAGCACTAAGTTCGGCCGGGCCGAATCTTAAATACCCACCACCATGAACCAAATATTAGGGTTTCCTTTGAAATTTCAGGAGGGCTTGAGGACTTGAGGATATTCCCGAAGATAAATTTAAAGATTTCACCTATGAGGACTATATCAGATTCTGGATTTATAAGAACCATTTTTGTTTGAGTTTTAGAGGAATCATTAACATCTCTTGTAAGTGTGCAAGAAAATTATAAAATAAAGTCTTGATTTGAAATCTTAAATCTGTAGAAGTAAAATCTGGAAATTTTACATTGAGTTTCAAGCAATTTTCATGATCAGTGCGCCTTCTACACCCTCAAGAAGTGTAGTCGTACTATATGGAGGCATTACCAAATGGATCGATAAAAACTTAATCCGATACACGTTTTTGTGAACCTAAAATACCAGAATATTTACAATTTCAGGCAAATCAGATAAAAACTACGGTTTCTAGAAACCAAAGGAATTAAATCGGGAGATCGTTCTTATGGGGGCTATACTAAAATATGGACCGATACTCACCGTTTTCGGCACACCTCTTTATGACCCGAAAATACCTCTAGATTTCCAATTTCAGGCAAATAGGATAAAAACTTCGGATTCTAGAAACCCAAGAAGTAAAATCTTGAAATCGGTCTATATGGGGGCTATACCAAAATATGGACCGATACTCACCATTTTCGGCACACCTCTTTATGGTCCTAAAATACCTCTAGATTTCCAATTTCAGACAATTGGATAAAAACTACGGTTTCTATAAGCCCAAGACCCCAAATCGGGAGGTCGTTTTATATGGGGACCATACCAAAACATGGACCGATACTCACAATTTTTGGCACACGTATTTGTGGTCCTACAATACCTCTAGATTTCCAATTTCAGGTAAATTGAATAAAAACTGCGGTTTCTATAATCCCAAGAAGTAATATCGGGAGATCGGTCTATATGGGGGCTATACCAAAATATGGATCGATACTCACAATTTTTGGCACACGTATTTGTGGTCCTACAATACCTCTAGATTTCCAATTTCAGGTAAATTGAATAAAAACTGCGGTTTCTGTAAGCCCAAGAAATAAAATCGGGAGATCGGTCTATGTGGGGGCTATACCAAAACATGGACCGATAATCACCATTTTTGGTACACCTTTTTATGGTCATAAAATAACTCTAGGTTTCAAATTTCAGGCAAATTGGATAAAAACTACGATTTCTATAAGCCCAAGAACCCAAATCGGGAGGTCGGTTTATATGGGGACTATATCAAAACCTGGACCGATAATCCCATCTTCGAACTTGACCTGCCTGCAGACAAAAGACGAGTTTGTGCAAAATTTCAGTACGATTGCTTCATTATTGAAGACTGTAGCGTGACTACAACAGACAGACAGACGGACAGACGGACATCATTATATCGTCTTAGAATTTCTCCCTGATCAAGAATATATATACATTATATAGTCGGAAATCGATATGTTGATGTGTTACAAACGGAATGACAAACTTAAAACCATTCTATGGTGGTGGGTATAAAAATATTGTATACATACCTATGCATAAATAAAATTTTCTACACATGAGATTATATGAATATTTTTTTTTAAGTTGAACCCCCCCCCCGAATTAAAATCCTGGCTACGGCCTTGCCACTGTGGTATCACAATGGACTGAATAGTCTAAGTGAGCCTGATACATCGGGCTGCCACATAACCTAACCTAACCTACTCAAATTAAAAATTATTTTATGCACCCAGAGAAGGAATATGATCAACTCAAACATGTTTCAAGAGCACCCTGTTACTTTTTCAAGGCGAATATGTAACATTTTTTTCGCAAAAATATTCTTTTCTAGTCAAACATGACATGCTTTCCGATATCAGATATGTAATATCCGAAAAAATAACATGATTTCGACAAACATGTTACATGTTTCCCCTGCAAAAGTAACATTATGCTCTTGAAACAGGGTTGAGGTGATCATATTCCTTCTCTGGTTGTGCAAGTTCAATATAAACATTAAAAATGTTCATACATAAAATTATTTTGAAGTGAGTTGTTACTTTTACACTAGTAGAAAAAGTTTCGTTATATTAACGAAATGTGTCATTAAAATTCAGCCAATGAAAAAAATTCGTTAATACAACGAAATTTTTCGTTATTATAACGAGTTTTCTGCCAATCAGCGTAACGTTTCGTTCTATTAACGAATATTTTCATTGTATTAATGAAAATGTTTCGTTATATCAATGAAAAGTTTTCGTTGGATGAATTTTAATGAAATTTTCTTTGTGTGTATTTAAACGCCATTATTTAGCATCATGTTTTCCTTTGTACCGTCTTGACTTGCCTCATGACAAACAAGTAAGGAATGTCTAAAGTCGGGCGGGGCCGACTATATTATACCCTGCACCACTTTGTAGATCCAAAATTTTCGATAGCATATCAAATCCGTCCAATGTGTTGGGTGCTATATATAAAGGTTTATGTTTCCATAAACATATATTTAAATCTGACCCGATCTGGATAAAATTTGTTCGACTTCTACAAAATCTATAGACTTAATATTTAACTCGGCTGGAACACAATGCTGCTAAAAAAATATGGGAAACATTTAAATCTGAACCAATTTTGAGGCAGCTTCGCAAAAGTGTATTTGTGATTTATCGGTCGGTACACTGGTAGAAAAATGTTTCGTACTATTAACGAACGTGCTTCGTTCGTTATTTTTCGTTAATATCACGAAATTTTTTCGTTATAAAACCAAAGTGATCGTTAATACAACGAAATCAATCGTTAAAAGACAATTTTGAGTTTTGGGTTTTCGTTATATTAATGAAACACGTTTCGTTAATATTACGAATATTAACTTTGCAATTTCTTCAAAAATTAGAATAAAAAATGTTTCCAAGATGAAATTATTATTATCATTTGCACATAGAGAGTAACTTTAAGAAACTTTATATAAAACAGTCGTTTTATATATTCCGAAACTGGAATTGAAATTTTCATTTATAAAACGAAAGCGATCGTTAAAAAATAAATTTTAAATTGTTATATTTCGGCATATTAATGAAATATGTTCGTTAATAATACGAATGGGAGTTTGAGTATTTCTGCCTCTCCTTACTCTCTCTCTCTCTCTCCCTAAAACGTCTCTCCATACTCTCTCTAATACGTCTGTAGCGTCCATGTAATTTGTACATGTAAACATGGCAATCAGCGTTGCCAGAGTTGTTTCACCAAAAACCGCTAGATTTGTCCAAAAAACTAGCCAAAAAAAAGCTAAAAAATGTCAAAAAATAGCTAGAAAAAAAGCTAAATTTGTTTGTATCAAAAAACACATTTTTGATTGAAATTTATAAAACTTAAAGGCTTTCTTGCACTTAAAACGCATATTATTTTAATTGTATTCATTCATTATTTCCATTTCTGTGAGACTGTAAGAAAATCTAAGTCACATTAGCTATGTTTGCGTACTAGATACATTTTGATTACTATCACAAATTTTTACTGGAAGTCCTTCGTTTATATTTCCTAGTAAAAACATTTTTCCCAGTAAACTTGCGATTATCAGCTGGTTAATCATCAACAAGTCCAATGTGCGATATATTGCACAATGTCACATAGAACTGCATTAGAAAATATCAATATATTTCGTTTTAACTGAATTAATGATAAATTCGTGAACGTGTACACTTCTTCTAATATTACCCAAGAGAATAAAACACATTCTAACTGTCTTGCAAGTTTATACTGAATAAATCCATTCCATTAATAAATAGCAGATTTGTTTTCCTAATCGTATCACAACGAATTTTTTTATTGAATGTTTCTTTTTTTTTGGTGTTAAAAAAAATAATACCACATTCAAAACTTTATTATTATTATTATTATTAAATTATTTCTATGTTCGATTCCAAAGATTTTGTACACTAATGATTTTGGTATTGATTCCGAGTCAAATTTGAATTTATTCGTTTTTTCAGCTTTTTCTTCATGAGCTATCACATTGCTTTAAAAACGTGCTAACGACAACTTAAAGTTCCAAATTCAGACTCGACTTTAAGTAGAAATTATTCTATGTATACGTTTTTAAAATAAAATGTTGAAAACCCTCTTCTATTATTGAACGCTATTTTGGTTTGTGGTCAAGATACAAAAACTCCACAAATTTAAAGACTATTTCATTAATTTTGAGAATTTTTTAGAATTGACCCTAGCCTCTTTCATGAAAAGATACCCATTTTTAAGTTAAATCACTTAACTATAAGGACAAAACGACTTTATCGCCTTTTGGACAAGGGAAACAGTTTATATAAGAGAAATTCACAAATGCTATTATAACCAAAATTCGCGTTTGTATTTTAAGGACATGAAATCTTTGGCCTCCAACAATATTTTTTCAGTGTACAAAGCAATTCGCATCTACTATTTTAATTTAGAAATATCATAATAACTTTAGAATATTATAATAACATAAAAAGGATAAACGAGTCAAATGCAAATATTCCTAATAATTTACTGACAGTTTATATAAGGAAATTGTATGGTAATAGTAGATTTAATGTTTACGATAACTTTTATGAATACGAGGAAAAAACTTTACAACAAGGTGTATTCGCTGCAAAAATGCCCGCATACTGGCTGGAATAATTATTAATGTTTCAATTGAGCTTTGAAATATGTGGAAAACCTTATTCTGGCAGCAAGGCTTAGGTTAAAGCGATGTTTTATCCATATTTCAATAGGAACATGCCGAGAATAAAAAAGCCAAAAATAGCTAAAAGGGTCATGAAAAAAAGCTAAAAGCTAAATGCATTTTTTCCCCTCTAAACGTCTTCAAAAAAAGCCAAATCTAGCGGGAAAAAAGCTAAATTGGCAACGTTGATGGCAATAAGCATATGTTTGCGTGTGCATCTTGAAAAACAAATGGTAAAAAGATCAACTGAAAACTTGTCTGATGGGCAAACCTTAACAACATTTACGTTCTTTTCGCTGAAGAATGCACAGGCTCATTACAGTTTCGTTGTGAATAATAAACATAGATGGTGGGTGAGTTAAATTGGTGTTTTTTGTATATTCGCAAGAAATTTAGTGTAAATTTTTACAGCCGTATTCATAAAAAGTTAATTGACGTTTATAAACGACTGATAAACTATTTCGTGAAAAATAGCATTCATAAACGATTAATAGCTTACCAAACCTTTAACAAGTCTTTGGTAAATTGTAAAAATTTATTGTTGGATGTACCCTTCTTTAACTCTTTGATAAAATTGCAAAATGCTTTTTTTGGGCAATACCTATTAATTTATCGCTGTTTTATGTTATTTTGTATATCATTATATGCCAATGCGTATAAAATGGGCGATCTTTTCTTATAAAATCCCTATTTTGATGCCATTTTCCAAAATACTAATCCAAATAAGAGAACTGCAGCAATAGACGTACAAAATCCATACCTACCAATATTATGTAAATTTAACGTCATCTTAAACTTCCTTTTGTTACTTTAATGAAAAATGCGTCGAAAATTAGCTCGAGAAATTAAATAGATGAATTCCATTAAATTAGTGATGTGTTTTTAATAACAATAGACTTTATATTCGAATACAATCCGGTTCGATTAATACTAATATTGATACTAACATATTGACTAATTATAAAATGATTGTATATTGTGAGTAATGCATTCTGTATAAATTAATTTAGCCTGGAAAATTATGTTTCGCCACATAGTCATTAAAATTTTGAGACTTTATTTTTATTAAGATAAACCGGTTATAATTCGATCTTCATCACTACGATGAAAATGACAAGATGTAACGACATGTGTTGCCACCTGATCACTAAAAACGCATGATAATTATAATAGTGTTATTAATGATTAATGAATACCTATTTTTATATAAGGCTTATAGAATAAAATAAAAAGAGCGTGATAGCTATCACTGGTTTAGAGTGCACGTTAATGATTTTTTATGTTAATCTTTAGTGAAAATGCCCCGAGGAAGTGAACTTTCAGATGAAGAAGGCGGAACAATTACCGTAATGAACCTTGGTTGCAAAAACACTGGATAAATGGACACGGCGATACGATTATCATTTTTGGTCTTAGAAATAAAAGGCTTTTTTCCCTAAGTGAATTTCACAATATATGATTATTAAATTACTTAATTTATCAATAAATATTATTTAGTACTGTATATAAATCATATTTCAAAGAGCTTAACAAAAAATAATACACTACCAATGTCTACACTCAAATGAAATAATTGATTGGGTTTCATTAATATAATGTTTGTGTTCAATTATACAACGATCGCCTTTCATTCATACAATGAAAAAACTGGATTCATACAATGAATGATTTTCATTCATACAACGTATAAGCTGCATCCATACAATGAATATATTTCATTGATATAACGAATAATATTGGTTAATACAACGAAAAGGCTACGTAATAGCAACGTAATTATTCGTTAATACTACGAAATGTATTCCATAAAGAGTTTCGTAAATATAACGTAAAATTACGTTGTTATAACAAAATTCTACATTGGCTGACTTTTAGTGAAGACTTTCGTTAATACGACGTAGAAATTCTTCGTATTAACGAAACTTTTTCTACCAGTGTAGAAATGTATTAGAAGTATAGGTAAATTGGAGTAATTTTTACAAGTTTTCGACTTAGTAGTGGCGATTTTATAAGGAAAATGTGGATGTTTTGGCCATTTTTCCCACAATCGGAAAACATATATATAGAAGCTATATGTAAATCTGAATAGATTTCAACCAAAAAAGGCAAGCATATCCAGAACCTTAATTCTACTTCCTTTGCAAAGTTTCAAGTAAATCGGGGTGAAACTTTGGTCTCTGTGGTTATATGAGTCTAAATCTGGCGAAAGAGATATATGGGAGCTATAAGTAAATCTGAACGGATTTAAACCAAATTTAGCAAGCATAGTTATATTGTTAATTCTACTTCCTGCGCAAAATTTCACGTAAATCAGAGTACAGCTTTGGCCTCAGTTGTCATATTAGTGCAAATGATATATATGGGAGCTACATCTCAATCTGAACCGACTTTAATAAAATTAAAAACACTTGGCTTCACTACTAATTGTACTCCTAGTGCAAAATTTCAATCATATTTCGCACATTTGACTACAGTGTTATGTTTGTGTACAATTTCAAGCAAATCAGGATAAAACTCTGGCTGCGACCTAGACTTTGATTAGAAAAATGTGTTCACAGACAGACGGACATGGCTAAATCGACTAAGGGACCCACCCTGAGCAGTATTGCCAAAGACACCATATGTCTATCTCGTCTCCTTCTGGGTGTTGCAAACATATGCACTAACTTATAATACCCTGCGATTTTGGGGACAACGTTTAATCAACTAACTTTTCATTGAATGAAAACTAATTAACTTGTAGTTAATTAAAAATAACTAACTTTAAGCTAATTGAAAGTAATGCAGAGTTAAGCTTTTGACTACTTCCTAGGATATCACCATGTTAAAATAGTTAGTTGACTCCACACTGAAAAAAATATTTACGTGATATTAAAGATTACGCAACCTTAATTTTAGGATGCGCAATTTACAAAATATTAAGGACAAATTTCTTTAAAATAAAGAAATTTTAATTAAAATAAAGTTTATAATCTTTGCTTCAAAAATTTTTTTCATTAAATTTAGGATACAAATTTTGGAATATTTCGACCCACCAGTAAAGTCGTATGTCTTTGAACTAAGGCAAATTTTCTTTAAAGTAAAGAAACTCATTTTTGATTTAAAGAAATTGTCTTCAAATTAACTGAAATATTGAATCTTTGGATTTAAGATAAAAACGCTTCAAATATAGTCTAAAACTTATTTTGAGGATTCAGCATCTTTGGTTTAAAGTTTCTTTGGTATTAAGAAAACATTTTTTATTTTGAAGTATACGGTATAATTTGGATTTTTAAACGGGCATTTGTTTGTACGTGAATTTACGACGTTTTTGACGTATGGTAAAATATGTATGTCAAATACCTTACAGTTTACGACAGACCATCTCTGCTTAGCGTACTCTGGATCGAGAACATCGAAATATTTCTCAAATAAATTGTTGATTATTTACAGACCTCTTAAAGCTTTTACACACACAATTATTTTAATAAATTAAATGTTTGCTGCCATGAATTGTCAACATCTCTCCAAAATGTGCTTTTGAGAACCCTGTTATAAACAAAAATTTTCATTAGAGCCTCTTACGAAATTGAACGCTACCGAAAATTTCGTTAGCATAAATGGCAATGCATTTCTTATGGGAAGGAAATTTTTCGCAAGAGCTGCATACCGGCCTTTAAACATTTCAAAGTTTAGAGTTTGATGATACAAGTACATTTATCCACATAAAAAATATGTCTCTCAAGCAGAGTACAATTTGCTCTCATTTATTCTCTCACTGTGTTACGTCGATCAGGGATGAAAACATGGATTTTTAGAAAGTAATAAAATGAACACAAACAAGTAAGTAAAGACTAAAGTCGGGCAGGGTCGACTATATGTTATTATACTCTTCACCACTATGTAGAACAAAATTTGTGTTACCATCTCAACTCTTTCCAATTTGTTGGGAGTTATTATGAATGTTTACATTCCCATATATAAATTTGGATTTGGGGACAATTTTTTATACTTATACAAAATCTCTACACTGAAAAAAAAATATTCCCGGTTCCAATGATTTTGTCTTTACTTTAAAAATTTTGGTATTGATTCCGAGCCACAGAAGCGGAGTATATAAGTAAGGATACTTTTAAGACACAATTCTCTTTTAAATTTGGGTTTTGTGTACTAGCTTCTAGGAAGCAAATTTTAATTTTTCGCTTTTCAGCTTTTTTGTTCATATGCTACCAAAGTCCTTTAAAAACGAGTTAACGACAACATTATTTTCCAAATTAAGACTCGACTTCGAGTACAAATTATGCTATGTTTCATGTAAGAAACGTCTTTAAAATAAAGTGTTGAAAAACATGTCCTATATTTGAACGATTTTTTGCTTTGTTGTCAAGATGCAAAAAGACAACGAATTTAAAGACAATTTCATTAAATTTAAAGAATTTTTATGAATTATTAAAGTCAACTTGACCTTAGCTCAAACGTTATTTCTTTCATTTTATGATAGTCATTTTTAAGTGAACTCGCTTAATTATAAGGACAACGCGACTTCATTGAAAAGTTTATCGACTTTTGGACAAAGAAAAAAACTTTATATCAGAGAAATGCGTCTTCTATGCTAAGCAAAATTTGCATTCGTATTTTAAAGACATGGAATCTTTGACCTCACGACAATATTTTTTTCAGTGTAGAATTGAAATTTAAAACGGTTAACGTCCTGGGATAAAACACAGTGTTAGTAAAAAATATGGGAAATATAAAATTAGAGCAATTTTAATGCAATTGTACAAAATAGCATCTGTGATTTATCAGACGATACATATGTATTCGAGATATAGGAAAATTTGAGTAGTTTTTAAAATTTTTGCTACTTAGCAGTGGCCATTTTAAAAGGATATTGGTTAGTAGATCTCACCAAGATATGTGGTCAATTGTGGGTTGTGATATATTATTTGGCCAAGTTGGGCGATATTTAAAATAAAATAAAAAGATGAAACATGAAACAACTTTTGGCAGGATGCAATGCACATCAATCCGAATAGCCTGTGATTTAAGTTTTACAAATTTCCAATCCAGAAAGGGAAAAACTTTGTTCTACATCTACAACAAACATGATTTTAAGACAAAAAAAATTATATGTTATATGGTTTTTGAGAAATTCCTAAAAAAAATTTTAACTTGTTTCCTGTAAAATTCACTTTTTAGATTTAGTGTACTTTGGAATGGAGACATCGATTTGAAACAAATATTAATGATGTTTTAAAGCTATTAGCAGGTTTACAATTTGTGTGCATTATGTTTCTCTACACTCTATACACAAACCTTTTTGTACCCTAAACCACATAGAGGTCTAGGGACAATAACTTTGATCTGCCAAAAAATGTGCCTACCGGAAATATTGATTTTAAACCCCCGGCCCGTCCGTCCGTCTGCCCATGTATTTGTTGTTCACAAGATTACGGTCGCAATTATTAACCGATGTTGATGAAATTTGGTATAGGATGATTTTAGGGCACAAGGACGAACGCTATTATCCCATATATATGTATCGCCTAATTTCGATAAATGGGGCCTGAATGCGTTCATGTACTAACCGATCGGTGTCAAATTTGCCACAATGTAATCTAATTGACAATTGAAGTGTGCCAAATTTAATCGAAATCGGTTCAAATTTAGATATACCTCCCATATATAATATGTATCGACCAATTTTTCCAAATTTGACCATATGTCACTTATTTATAAACCGATCTTACTCAAATGTAGCACAAGGTAACCTTCTGTTGTATCGACTAAACCTGGAAAATTTCATCTATATCGGTTAAGATTTAGATATAGCTCCCATATATATTCTAGCTCGATTCTCCCAAATTTGGCCATAAGACTCTTATTTATTAACTTTTTTTGTTTTTGTTTCTTAAACTTAAAAACATTGTTTAAGTTACTATACTACAACTAGTCAATTATATTGAGACTAATTAGTAGTTGTTTTCTGATAAAATAATTATTCTAAGTCCTAAGCATTAAGGCGCAGATTGCTGGTGGAAACGAAATTTTCTGATCAGAAGGTTTGTAATTACGAAGCCTCCTCGATGTTAATTGTTGCAGTAGTGTAGGAACCTCTGCATTTTTGTGACAGATCAGTCTTTTTTCGTGAGCTTCTGCTATTATCTGGATTTCTTCCCTTACAGTTTTTATGTTCACATCTCTATGTAACAGGTTGGCTGATAAGTCCCCGGTCTAACAAAGAAAAACACATTTTTTTGTCAAAATTCGTTTTTATTATTCAACATAGTTCCCTTCAAGAGCGATACAACGATTATAACGACCTTCCAATTTTGTGATACCATTTTGGTAGTACTCCCTCGGTCTCAAAATAGGCCTCAGTTTCGGCGATCACCTCTTCATTGCAGCCAAATTTTTTCCCTGCGAGCATCCTTTTGAGGTCTGAGAACAAGAAAAAGTCGCTGGGGGCCAGATCTGGCGAATACGGTGGGTGGGGAAGCAATTCGAAGCCCAATTCATGAATTTTTGCCATCGTTCTCAATGACTTGTGGCACGGTGCGTTGTCTTGGTGGAACAACACTTTTTTCTTCTTCATGTGGGGCCGTTTTGCCGCGATTTCGACCTTCAAACGCTCCAATAACGCCATATAATAGTCACTGTTGATGGTTTTTCCCTTCTCAAGATAATCGATAAAAATTATTCCATGCGCATCCCAAAAAACAGAGGCAATTACTTTGCACCGGACTTTTGAGTCTTTCCACGCTTCGGTTCACCGGTCGCTGTCCACTCAGCCGACTGTCGATTGGACTCAGGAGTGTAGTGATGGAGCCATGTTTCATCCATTGTCACATATCGACGGAAAAACTCGGGTGTTTTACGAGTTAACAGCTGCAAACACCGCTCAGAATCATCAACACGTTGTTGTTTTTGGTCAAATATGAGTTCGCGCGGCACCCATTTTGCACAGAGCTTCCTCATATCCAAATATTGATGAATGATATGGCCAACACGTTCCTTTGATATCTTTAAGGCCTCTGCTATCTCGATCAACTCATTTTACGGTCATTCAAAATCATTTTGTGGATTTTTTTGATGTTTTCTCATTGAAGGTTGGTACTATATAAAATAATATGCATTTAATACTAGCGACGGCATCTATGTGTCAGACCGGAGACTTATCAGCCAACCTGTTACAAACGGAATGACAAAGTTAATATACCGCCTATGGTGGAGGGTATAAAAAAGTCAATTAAATCTTGACTCTTAGTTATATCGGTGGGCCAGTATGTTGGAGAACCAGTGAAATATATATGACAACCCATTTGATTTACCGCTCTAAGAAGCTCTCTACCTTTAGTTGTAGTTAATCTAGATCCCCATTTGACATGTTTCGCATTAAAATCTCCTCCAACTATTAGTTTATGTTTATAAGATTATGTGCGTGAAGATAAATTGTAAATTGTAAATAGCTAAGACACAACCCAGACAGATTTAGCCGCGCACCGAATGGGTTAATTGAGTTATGCTACACTAAGAGAAAAAGTTTCGTTATATTAACGAAATGTGTCGTTAAAAGTCAGCCAATGAAACAAATTCGTTAATATAATGAATTTTTTCGTTAAAATAATGAATTTTCTGCCAATCAACGTAAAATTTCGTACTATTAACGAATATGTTCATTGTATTAATGAAAAGATTTCGTTATATCAATGAAAATTTTTCGTTGGCTGACTTTTAATGAAATTTTCTTTGTGTGTAAGGCGACCAAAAAATTGTTATATATATTTTGACTACTCTGGACCAATAATAAATTAACTAAGCGACAAATTTGATGCCATAATAAAGGCCTAGGAGCGCACTTTCAGAAAATAAGGTAACATAGATCAAAAACACAAGAACGATTGAGATATTGTAGAAATAAAACCGCACTAATGGATCCTTAATTTTTATAAATTCAGGCCACTGTGCAAAACTGCCCAGGATATTTTGGTATCAGGAGAATGGTCTTAACGTGTACTTTTTGGCTATATGGTCGCTATATTCGAAATCAATCCAGAAAATTGTGTTTTATCCAAGCGAATAGGAAATTAGGAGCTATGATAGAAATATAAAGAAAACTGACCCACTGTGCAATCCTGCCCAGGATAGTTTGGTATCAGGAGAAAGGGCGTGACATGTACTTTATGGCTAAAAGGTTTCTATATCCAATACCAATCCAGAAATTTGTGTTTTGTCCAATTTTATGCAAAAAATGCAAACTACGTCGGAAATATAAGGAAAAATGTCCCACTGTGCAAAACTGCCCAGGATATTTTGGTATCAGGAGAAAGGGCGTGACGTGTACTTTATGGCTAAAAAGTTTCTATATTTAATACAAATCCAGAAAATTGTGTTTTATCCAATTTAATAGAAAAATACTAATTTGGATCTCATATGCATGTGTTCGTTTTATTTAAAAAGTATTTTTGGGATTCCCCGTATAGCATGCGTGATTCAAATTGTCATTTAATACCCACAATGGCAACACTGCTATTCCATCGATTATCTAGTCTCTTCTTTCACTCCCTCATTTTTCATTTCATATGCATACCAAAATATCCTGGGCAGGATTGCACATTGGGGCATTTTTCCTTATATTAATCCATCCAAGTTAGTATTTTTCCATTAAATTGGATAAAACACAATTTTCTGGATTGCTTTCGAATATAAAAATCTCATAGTCATAAAGTACACGTCCCTTTCTCCCGATACCAAAATATCCTGGGCAGGATTGCACAGTGGAGCATTTTTCCTTATATTAATCCATCCAAGTTAGTATTATTCCATTAAACTGGGTAAAAAACAATTTTCTGGATTGCTTTCGAATATAGCGACCATATAGCCAGAAGCCACAGTGGCCTGAATTTATAAAAATTAAGGATCCATTAGTACGGTTTTATTTCTACAATATCTCAATCGTCATTGTGTTTTTGATCTATGTGACCTTATTTTCTGAAAGTGCGCTCCTAGGCCTTTATTATGGCATCAAATTTGTCGCTTAGTTAATTTATTTTTGGTCCAAAGTAGTCAAAATATATATAACAATTTTTTGGTCGCCTTAGCATAACTCAATTAACCCATTCGGTTCGCGGCTAAATCTGTCTGGTTTGTGAATTAGCTATTTACAATTTACAATTTATCTTCACGCACATTATAATATTGTAGTAGGCGCATATCGATGTCTACATTCCAAAGTGCGCTAAGTCTAAAAAGAGAATTTTACAGGAAACAAGTTTCGTTTTTTGAAATTTCTCAAAACCCGTATAAAATAGAAATTTCCTTATTTTCGGTCTCAAAATCATATTTTTTATAATTTTTTTAGTATGTATGAACTCAAAATAGTGATAATAGTACATGGCTAAAAATAACTTAGACCACTTTAGATCGAACAAAGCTTTTTGTCCTTTTTGGATTGGACATTTTTTAAAACTTTAGACACAGGCTAAGTACAATATTAACCATAACTTTTGATAGAAATGTCCAACAAATTCGAACTTTTGACAGGATGCAATTCACGCCAACCCGAATAAAAAAAAGCGAACTCCATCAAAACATGCTAAGTCGACTTAGCGTACTCTGGAATGAGGGCATCGCCATAATCCCAATGCTTTGTATTATGCCTTGGCGGACTGTAGACAGACATGACTGTTAAATATTGTTTGTTTACAATTACCGTGATTGCAGTGGCTTGGAATTGTTCGCCCTGAATTTTTTCCTCTTCCCAGTGAACGATATTGTTTCTTACGATTATTGCACTCCCTCCTCTAGCTTTGTTGCTTGGGTGAATTGTGTGATATACACAATACTTTTCAAAAGACAAATATGATTCATTCGTGAAATGAGTCTCACTTATATGGCATAGCCCCCATATAAAGCTATCCCCAGATTTGACTTCCGGAACCTCTTGGGGGAGTCAAATATATCCGATTCGGGTAACATTTGTACGTTGTGTTAGTATATGGTCTCTAACAACCATTGAAACATTTATCCTTATCGGTCCATAATTATATATAGCCCCCATATAAACCGATCCCCAGATTTGAACTCCGGAGCCTCTTGGTCTTTGGTACATTGTGCTGCTAACAACCATGCTAAAATTGGTCAATATCAGCCTTTAGTTATATATAGCCCCCATATGAACCTACCCGCAATCACATAAAAAGTGGTACATATCGGTTCATAATTGTTTATAACTTCACATGGGTTCGTAATTATTTGTAGACTTCCCTACATACCATATACCGGTCACTAACTGAATTATATACGAATTTAATCTGTTTTTTGTTTTTCTAATATATACCAGGTTTGGGCTAACTTACAATTTAGAAGACGATGTAAGGAAGTTTTAAGATATCTTCCCATCGCACTATGGGCTAAATCCTTATTTTAGCGGCAAAAAATACTTCCCACCAAGTTAGATTCACAAACTTTGGTGAGTAGATTTGTAGTTATAAAAAACGGGCCACGCCCCCTTTTAAAAGTAATGGCCATAAATACCTCAAAAAACGGTTTAATTTGTTTATGCAGCCTTCAGCAAAGTTGTAGCTCTTGACTAGGCAAACAAAAATGGTGAATATATTAAGTCGGTAAAATTTCATCTTCATGCTCAAAACCCCAAAAATGTCGAAAAAATAACAATTCACCGATTTTTTCGGTTTTCTCACTACAGCTCATGAACTATTGAAAATTTTTCCACACACTCAAGGTAAGAAATGTAGACTATATAATTATGAACAACTTTCTAGTAGACACAAAGTTCATACGACTACTCCTTAACAACATTTTTTTTGCCATTTTAGTTGTATTTATTTTGTAATCTTAAAACGTTTAGTGACTTTCCGAGCAAATTTATGTTTTTTTCCTTTTTTTTTAATAATGATATGTGTAGATTCTTGTAAACAACAAATAAAT
Organism: Haematobia irritans; assembly: GCF_050003625.1. Taxonomy (NCBI): domain Eukaryota; kingdom Metazoa; phylum Arthropoda; class Insecta; order Diptera; family Muscidae; genus Haematobia; species Haematobia irritans. Next base: position 87,193,606 of record NC_134398.1, read on the forward strand.
GGATAGCTGATAGTTCAGAGATGCATATGAAGTATATTGTGAACTCTTTAATCCTTACGAGAGGTACCTACTCAATCTTTTTGAGATAAATATACTAATATTTTGTATATTGTGGCAGACATCGGGGACCATTCACATTTTGTAAAAAATATTTCACTATTTTTAATGCAATGCATATTTCACTATTTTTAATGCAATGACTTTTGAGTACCATTTTCAAATTCCGAGGAGAAAGCAGTTAAGATTGGCTGTAAATATTTTAAAAACCAATACTTACATACTAACAGTAAGAGATGCTAAAATGTCCTTGCGAGAGAATTCTCTTCTCCCTCAAGATTTCAAAATTTTTAAGCCTGGGTGTTTCTGAAAAAATATCATTCATTGGCAGTCAAGTTCAGACAGTTTTGCCATGACATAAAACTGAAGATTTCTATAAACAATCACATGTAAAAATTTCCCATTACACTTCAAAACATTTTTAGTTTTACTCCACGAAAAACGATACAACTCTTCAAAATTTCTCAAAAAAGTACACACAAAAAACCATCAAAATAACTACGAAATACAAACATTTAGCAAATTCTATTTGTACATAGTAAAACTACTCTCCTTGAGTATTAGAACTCATACTTACATATTTTTTTTATAAAAATATTTAACTAAAAAACATTTTTTAATTTTACGAAAATTGCGCTGCTTTACTCTTGTTACCATATTAAAAGTTTTGTCAACATTAAAGGCTGTGCATAAACAGGGTTGCCAACAGTAACAATTTATTTCGATTTTCTACTATCAATATGTTCGTTAGTAAACCCCATCTAGAGAATATTAAAAATTTTAAATTGAAAATTTTGAAATATCCCAAGTAATCCGATTGTGGATGACAGTATTTAGTAGAAGTTTCTATGTAATCCAGGGTGGAAGGTACATAGAATTCGGTCTGGCCGAACTTACGTCCGTATACACTTGTTTATTATTTATTTTATGAATTTAAATGAATTTTACTACTCTTATATCAATGGATTCTACTTAGACTTAATGTATTATAAATCACAGTGTACTTTTCTATATTTTGAATTGTTTGAATTATGAATTTGAATTATTTTGAATTACTTTTAGTAAAAGTTTACTAAATATTCGATAAAAATCTATTGTGAATATTTCCTAATCACTGTCCCTCCAATTTTCAAACGGTGAGCATCATAACACATATATCTCCTCTTATTTCTTTCCTATCTCGTTTTTCAATAAATATTGTACCTTACAATTTAAAAGTAAAACTCCCCTTTGTTATTGTTTATTATCCCTCCGTTTGGTTTTACTTCCGCACAATATCGATGATTACACAGGGAAACAGTGATTTTGTTTTTAAGGTTATTTGGGACGCTGAATCCAAATCTGCTCTATCAGCTCGATTTTTCGAGATATACCGTTATATTCATAATTAAGGCACTTCCGCCACATATATTGGAATAACGTGAAAGCGGTTCAACTTATTAAATAAAAAAAATTAAGAAAATCCCTTACAATATTCTCTTTTAGCTGTCTTTCCAAGTAGTTTTAGAGATATCGTTCAAGTTTTGCAAAAAAAAAATGAATTTCTTGACAAAAAACAATTTTTTTGATGTTTAAAAAAAACCAAAAAAATCAAAATGGTACAAAAATCACAGTTTTATTTGAACATAACGGTATATCTCGAAAAGTCGAGCTTAAAAAAAAACCAAGAGCAGATTTGGATTCAGCGACCCCTAATTATTAATAATTTGATACAAATTTCAAATCAACACGAAAAAAGTTCAATTTTGTTCCCCTGTGTTATTTCTCATTGCTCTGATAAATAATCAAATAAACCGCACCCATATTCTACCGGGGTATTTCATAACAACAGCAACGCTTTTTGTTCTCCATTTCCCTATGTTGGAATCCCCCCACAGCTCTTCAGGTTCATATCGGTCCATTATTATTTATAGCCCCAATGTAAACCGATACCCAGATTTGACCTCCGAAGCAATCAGTTTTTGAAAGCATTTGTGGGTAAATTTTGGATTTTGAGTTTTTCTGGATGCTAAAATTGATAGCTTCATTAGGCCAAGATTTGAATTTGTCTTTTAACGGTCAAATTCTTGTCAATGCTGAGCGGATCCATTACGATGATATTCTGCGGCTCACCAAATGGGGGGATTCTTTTCCACTAACGGCTGTACATTTAAATTTAGATTGTACCATTTACTAAAGGAAACTTAAATGATAAATTCAAAACGAGAAACTTGTTGATGATGTTGCTCACAGTTTATATATTTAAATGTTGAATAAATTACATCGTTTCATGAAGATTAGACGACATTTCCCCTTGGCGGCCCAATCCATATGATATCTTTTAAGTCGTACTTGGTATTCTCTTTGTCACTTTTAGAAAACATTTCTAGAATTAACACATTTTAGCCGTGTATGTGGGTTTATGTGATGTATGCAAAATGTGTTATGATATGTGTTGATTCACTATTTGGAACAAAATAAAATAAATTTTGCAAAATAAAGTGAAAATTAACAAATTTTACAAAATATTATTAGATACAAATTACAAAAAAAGTTACAAAACATGAAGTTGATTAGGTGTACACGAGTGATATTTAGATGCTAAATTTTCGGCTTTCTTTGTGTTTTCTATAGTTAACTTTGTTAGTTTGTGTGGCAACGCCGCTACTGAAACTGTTGGCATCGCCCGTTCTCTGCATCAAAAGTTCACCACACGGAGCTTTCAACTAACCTAATACGAGCTTTGCCTCATGGTAAGCAAGTTACAACAGATGGCTCTAGCACGCGATTGTCCCTCCAGTTTTAATTGAGAATTTTTTGCTTTATAAAAACAAGAAATAGTGCGTTCTTCGACCAGAGAATGAAGCCGCCGAGTCGCGCCGCCGATTTCAGTCGCCGCCGACGATTTTTGACCAGTCGACGCCGCCGCCGAATATATCGACTCATCTCGACTCAAATTTAGCCGCCAATTAATCAAAAATATCGATTTAAATCAGAAAAATGTATTACTAATTGTCGTATTTTATTCCAAAATTTTGAACCTTCCACCCACAATCAATCTATTTCACACTGCTATAATAACTTTGCAAAAAAATTTGCTCAGAAAATTTGAAGTCAATGTAAATTTGATTGTAAGATTGGTTGTACAACTAATCTCATTACCATTCGAATAACTTCAAATTGATTTTATAATGGATAATTGTCCACCGCCGAATGGACACATCTATATCGGCTTAGCCGTCAAGCCGCCGCCGCCGGAGACAAAAATTTAGTGTCAGCCGCCGCCGACAAAAATGGGTCGGCTTCATTCTCTGTCTTCGACTATGTGTACTCCAAAATTAGGTTTAAAATCGCGAAATAGTTTACGAAAAAAAAATAATCTTACAGTATCCGCCTAATAATTCACTTATGGTTCACACAATGTTTCGATGTCTTCTGACTCGATTTGAGATTTGGAACGACAAGCTTCTACCGCATTTCACTGACGGATCTAAAGGGGACCTTATACGGTCGGATAAACCCTGCGACACAACACGTTGCGGCGACAAATCCGATAGTGTAATGTCAGGCACAAATCATTATGTGTAAGAGGATGTTCGACAAACATTATTAAAAACAAATTTATTTTTACATTAAAAACTGGCATTGCACCAATTCTGGTTGAAAATATAAGATATATATAAACCTAAAACAGAATTATGGCAAAAACGTAGGGAAATTCCACTTCCATTCAATGGAAACCCAGGCGAGAAGTATTTTGGAATTAATCAATTAATTTGTAATATATTAAATGCGGATTACTTCAGCCTTAATTGTATTGCCACATATGCCCGGATTTTTATTGTTTTCTTCCATTTTATTAGTAAAAAATGGCTTCAACCATAACTTCTCGTACATCTTCATAGTTTATGTTTATGCTTCTCCTTATTTTTTCATGTTGCGCAGTGTAAAGGCCAGGAATGGACTTCATAAGCAAAAGTCACAACGGATACTGATAGAGGACATCAATACCTACAATTTGGTGTACCACATGTATCTGGGAAACGCCGAGTGTATAACAAAATTTTCCAGAAAATGTTGGACGCACTGGTGGTCAGGGCAGTATTTCCAGCGCTGAGGCCAGGAATGGACATCGTACACAAAAGTCACAATGGATATTGATAGAGGGTATTACTCCTACAATATGGTGTTCCACATGTATCTGGGAAACGCCGAGTGTAGAACAAAATTTTCCAGAAACTGTTGGACGCACTGGTGGTCAGGACAGTATTTCCAGCGCTGAGGCCAGGAATGGACTTCCTACATAAAAGTGACAACGGAACTTGGTAGAGGACATCAATACCTACAATCAGGTATACCACATGTATCTGGGAAACGCCGAGTGTAGAACAAAATTTTCCAGAAACTGTTGGACTCATTGGTGGTCAGGACAGTATTTCCAGTGGAGCAGTGGAATATTGAACATAAGCCAGACAGTTGTTAACTATTTCTCAGTTCCTTTTACCGATTCAAGAAGGGCCATGCACAAATTCCTGGCTCGGTCTTCTGAAAGTGGGCTGTATGCGATTTTATCGAAGCTCGGAAAATGTAAAATGAAAGAAAAATAAAAGGAACAAAGGCAGGTTTCAGATTCAAAGTATGTTACAGGGCTTCATTCAAGGATCGCTGCTGCTTACCAGTTTGAAGTGTTATATTGAAGTGAAGTAATTAAATTATGGTAACTTACGAGCAAATAATACAATGAGATAGAGTATAATTCAGTTGGAGTGAGACAAAAACTCAATTCTCTTTATAACACACGGATGTATTTCTGATTGCCTCTGTTTTGTTTTGAGTTTAATTGTCTCGTACGACATCACTTGCCCACAATCGTGTGGGAAATTAATTGTACACAACCGGCACGACACGAATTGTTTAAATTAAATCGATTAATTGTCGCGATCGCTTTAATTTTGCGTTACAAAAATATTTTCGTTTTTGTTATACACTTAATATTAAAACTTAAAGCATCGTAGTGAACACTAATACTGAAAGACTTAATAAAAACATAACACAATAATCGTGTTGACCCGTTCTGTCAAACATCGATCGATAGCGATTATCAATACTGCAATAACTGCCATCGATTTAAGTGTTACCTATAACAACAGGGTGACACATATATTTTGAACTTGTGATATTTTTTTTCGCAACTTTTCAAAGTTGATCAACGAGTGATTCTAACATGAGCTGCTTGAACCCGAATTGTAAAATTGATAAAATTAATGAACCTAGAATTTCGTGCTGGCTCTGTTTGGACGAGTACCATTCGAAATGTATCTGCTAGAACCGTCGATAACCTATTAGAGGACAAAGGTCTTCGCTGGTGCTGCTATAAATGTAAATCATACGATGCTGAATTTTTTACATTTTTTAAAAATACTAAAAAGTAATTTGATGTTATTTCCAATGAATTAAATATTCTTGTGGATAGATTTGCAAAATACAAAGAGATGTTTACTAGTGCTTCCTATTTAGAAAAATTTCTTCATTCCCCTTCTGATTCTTTAAGAAAGAGGAAAAAACCTTCAGACAATAACAATGTTGCCACGCCTATTTCTACTGTAGTTCCATCTATTACCGTGAGTGAAGCTTCTGGACCATCTACATCTGGGGACTCAAACCATTTTCAATTTCCATCCTCTCATCGTTTCAATCATGGAGCTAATACTTTTGATTCTTCGTTTTGATTCATCTCCTACTGAACGTAATGCTGGTCAATTGAAAATACTTATTCCGAAGAAAACTATTTTTGCCACTCGATTTGCCGATGAAACACAACCGGATGATATTTCTTCATATATCAAGTGGAAGCTTAATTATGATGTTGATGTGGAAATTATAAAATTTCAATTTGCCGAAAATGAAGAATGGCTTCTTTTCGAATTTTAGTTCCTGAAGATATTTTTGATATTGTTGTGAAACCTGATTTCTGGCCTCCTAGAACTGTTGTGCATGAATTTGTCTATAAGCCCAATCCTAAAAAAGATGTGGTCCGATTGCCTACAATTCCTACCACTGGTTCAAAAAACTGAGGAAATCTAATAAAAATGTTATATTTATATTGTACCAAAATGTTAGACTTAATACAAAACTGTCAAGATTATACACTGATAGTTTTGGTATCAACTATGATATTGTAATTTTTACAGAAACTTGGCTCAAAAGTAATGTAAATAACTCTGAATTTTTTTGTTCTAAATATCAAATATTTCGTTGCGATCGTTTTAATGAATCAAAGAAAACTGGTGGTGGAGTTTTAATTGCTATATCTATTGAATTTCCATCTGAACAAATTCTCATCTCTAATAATTGTAATATTGAATTGGTTGCAGTAAAAGTCAGAGTTAATAATTTATATATGTATATTTCATGCTCTTATATACCACCTAATTCTGATATTTTGGTTTATAATGATCTTACCTCATATATCCTGTCTGCTTTCAATTCTTCAAAACCTTCCGATTTCGTCTTAGCTTTTGGTGATTTTAATTTACCTTTGATTATCTGGAAACAATCTATCGATAGTAATGTTCTGTATCTGCTAAGGAAGATCTCATTGGTAATATTCAATTTTTGTTTAATTATGGACTGTTTCAAATTAATCGTATATTTAATTGTCAAAATAAATTATTAGACCTTATTTTTGTTAGTCGGTATTCTGATGTGTGTGTTGATTTCTGTAGCCCTATGGTTTCTCCTGCAGATAAATATAATCCGACAACTTATACTCGCATTTGTATCCCATCAGTTTCTAAATTTGAATATCCTACTAACAGAACTATAAAGGCTTACTGTTTTGCTAAAACGGATTATGTTAAGCTGAACAGCTTATTGTCTTCTGTCAATTGGGATCACATTTTATCTTCCAATAATCTTGACTTAATGCTCACAAACTTTTATGATACTTTATTTCATTGCCTCTCTAGATGTGTTCCGAAAATTACAATTCAAAACGGAAATGGGCCTCCTTGGAACAATCAAAAGCTTGTGAAATTGAAAATAGGAAAAATAAATTCTTCAAGAATTTTAGGAAACTAGGATCATTGTCGTCTTATTCAAAGTATGCAATAGCTAGATCAGAATATAATCTTGAGTGTAGGGCTCCTTATCGTAACTATCTAGTCCTTATGAGACATCAGATAAAAACAAATCCCAAAAATTTTTATAAATTCGTTAACTCCAAGAGAAGAACCGGTGTTTTACCTAATTATCTCAAAAATGGCTCTCTTATGGCTGAAGGGGATAAGGACATATGCTGCATGTTTGCAAATTATTTTGCTTCCACTTATTCCTGTCAAGTTTATGACACGAGCGCTGGATATCCTTTTCATATTTCCCATTCTTCTGGTATAAGTGCATCTCTTTTATCTGTGGATATTGTGTTAAATAACTTGAAATCACTTAAATGTTCATACAAACCTTGTCCTGATGGTATCCCTCCAAATATTCTTAAGTTTTGTGCTGATAATTTGAAAGTTGCACTTACTAAGATATTTAATACTCCAATATCGTTTAGTTATGTGCCAGAGATATGGAAGCAATCTTATATAACACCTTTATTGAAGTCTGGTAGTCGATTTGAGGTATCCAACTATAGAGGTATTGCAAAACTATGTGCTCTTCCGAAATTACTCGAGAAAATGTTGGCTGATAGTATTTCTCACCAAATTTCGTCAGTTCTTTAATTTAAACAACATGGCTTTCGTAAATCTCGTTCTGCTATGCCATTTACACTGACTTTAGAAAGCTTTTGACAAAGTAAACCACAACTTGCTTTTGTTAAAGCTTGATAGAATTGGGTTTTGCCCTAACCTATTGAATTGGATTACCTCTTATTTGTCTGGTAGGGTTCAAAATGTAAAGTTTGGGAATGCCCTTTCTGACCGGATTTTGGTAACTTCAGGGGTTCCTCAGGGTAGTCACTTAGGTCCTATTCTTTTCAATTTATTCATAAATGATCTACCTCTTGTCGTGAGACATTCTTCTATTTGTATGTATGCTGATGATGTCAAGAATTTCCATTCTTTTCTTGATCATATTGAGCAAAATTGACCTTGACAACTTTTCTAATTGGTGTGACACAAACCTGATGAGTTTGAATATTTCTATATGTAAGCACATGAGTTTTTATAGAACTAAGAAACTACAGATTTCCTATTATCTTCATGAAACTCAATTGGAATGCGTTGAAACCTTTACCTTGGTATCACATTAGATCATAGATTGAATTTTAATCAGCATATAACTATGATGGTTAATAAGGCTTATAGTTCTCTAGGATTTTTGAAGAGGTGGTGCAAAGAATTTGTCGATCCTGTAGTTACAAGAACACTGAAAAAAAAGCATGCCCGGTTCCAAAGATTTCGTCTTTACTTTAAAAATGTTGGTATTGATTCCGAGCCAAAGAAGCGGAGAATACAAGTAAAGATACTTTTAAGACACAATTCTCTTTTAAATTTGGGTTTTGTGTTCTTGCTTCTAGGAAGCAAATTTTATTTTTTCGCATTTTCAGCATTTTCTCTTCATATGCTATCAAAGTCCTTTTAAAACGAGTTAACGACAACTTTATTTTCCAAATTAAGACTTGACTTCCAGTAGAAATTATGGCATGTTTCAAGTAACAAACGTCTTTAAAATAAAGTGTTGGAAAACATGTCCTATATTTGAACGATTTTTTGCTTTGTAGTCAAGATACAAAAAGACAACAAATTTAAAGACAATTTCATTAAATTTAAAGAATTTTTCTGAATTATTAAAGTCAATTTCAAGTGAAATCACTTAATTATAAGGACAATACGACTTCATTGAAAAGTTTATCGGCTTTTGGACAAGGAAAAAAACTTTATATTAGAGAAATGCGTCTTCTATGATAAGCAAAATTTGCATTCGTATTTCAAAGACATGAAATCTTTGACTTCACGACAATATTTTATATATATATATATATATATATATATATATATATATATATATATATATATATATATATATATATATATATATATATATACCCTTGAATATGGTTCCATTGTCTGGGATCCAGTGTATAAGATGTATTCGGAGAAAATTGAGTCAGTTCAGAGACAATTTCTCTTATTTTATCTTAGGAGTCATGGCTGGAATTAAAACACACTTCCTTCGTATTCTTTTAGACTGAATCTTATAAAACTACCTTCTCTTAGTAGTCGCCGGAAAATGCTAAACGTTACTTTCATATTTAATTTATTGTGTGGAGGTATAAATTCTGAATTTATTTTAAGCAGACTTCAGCTTAATATTCCAATTAGACCGTCGAGATACTTTCAACTGCTGCTTATTCAATATCATGGTAGACATTTTTCTAATAATGAACTCCGACGTCTTTGTCTTGATTTTAACCAATTCTATCACCTTATTGATTTTTGCGAGAGTAGAGAAAATGTAAAGAGTAAAACTATTATTCATTTAAACTCATCCTAATTATTTGTCATAAATATATATATGTATATATGTACTTATATTAGTCTGTAAGGATAATATGTATCTATAGACATAATAATAATAATAAAAAAAAACTAGGCTTAAAGTATAATTTTTATTTTTGTTTTTAATTTAAAGATTTTTATTTCAATTAATAAATGTATTTTAATTAATTAACTACACTTATAGAAAAAGTTTCGTTATATTAACGAAATTTGTCGTTAAAAGTCAGCCAATGACATAAATTCGTTAATACAACGAATTTTCTGCAAATTAATGTAACGTTTCGTACTATTAACGAATATTTTCATTGTATTAATGAAAATGTTTCGTTATATCAATGACAATTTTTCGTTGGCTGACTTTTAATGGAATTTTCTCTGTGTGTTCTAATAATAATTATACATAATATACATTATAAATGCACATTATTTGAACTTCACCAGACATTTCCTTTTATTTCCATATATTTAAGCTATTCAAAGCCTTTAAGAAGCCGATTATCACAATGTACTACTTTAACGGATACTACAATACTTTATGAAAATATAAAGCATCAATTAATCAAAATTTTATCAATTAAATAAAACGTATATGTATATTAGAATATACATTAGGTTGGGTTAGGTGGCAGCCGGATGTATCAGGCTCACTTAGACTCATTAGCGTAGCTAGACAATTTTCCTAGGGGGGGGGGGCTATAGCCCCCCTAGCTAAAAATTTATAGACTGAACTTATAGGATCAATTATTGTTTTATTTCATAAAAAAAGAGTACAAAAATAGACATCAAAATAATATATAATAAAGCAACTAAAAGTTGTTCCACACTTTTCCCAGCAAAAAAATTGGGATTTGTTTTAAAGGCACAACTTTAAAAGCACTTCCAAAAATGTCCTCACAAAGAAGTTAATTATATTAACTACACATGAAGTTTTTTACTTCAGTTTTTTCATATTTTAATGCGCAATCTTTGTTTTCTTTTTTCAAATAGTTTAAAAAAGAGTAAGAATAAATAAACTGGTAAAAATTATTCAAATTTTGCCACAAAAATGCTAAATCCATTATAGAAAAATCGATAATTTTTGAAAATATTCAAACAAGCGTTAGAATGCATTAAAATCATAAAAAAATATAAAAATTATTATAAATTAATGTTTCTTGAAGCTCGAGGTCTATTTATATAATTCTAACAAAAGTTCGACCAAAAATCAAATAAAAAACGAATAAATATAAATTATTTATTTGGGAAAATGTCACATAACGATATGGATCACACCGTAAGAAGTGATGCAAATTTATTGCAACGGCTGTTGAAACGGTGGACATTCGTTCTATGACGAGTTCCTATTACATTCATCGCTTCTCCGCCAATTTTGCACCACTTCCGGACCCAAAAAGAACATTTTCACTTCTTTTTTTGGCGACGCTTCTTTGCAGCATTATTAAGATATTCATTTATGAAAGAATAGTTTTAATACCAATTACTATTTTTTAATTAAGATGACTAAACCAGACTAAACAATATAATAAAGGAGCTTTACAGCCTATTTATGTATGTCGAATGAGCTCTGTGGATCGACTAAAATGGAAACAAACAGCTGAATTTATAACCAAAAAACAGCAGTTTCTATGCATTTCAGTCATCGATTGAACTCGTTCGACATACAGAAACAGGCTGTTAGTTATTCAACTAAACCATAAGTTCAATCACAGCTCTATTTCATAAATATCAGACTTCAAACATTGCCATCGGCAACTGCTACCACAACCCAAGTAATTCGAATGTGCATGAAAGAATTTAGCGGAACTTTGTGCGGTTGTATATACTTGTTTAATTTTTATAAAAATGTAAAATCGTAAATAGGTTTTCAAATTCTGGGGGGGGGGCTAAATTTTTTCTGGGGGGGTCTAAGCCCCCTCCCCAGAGGCCTTCCTACGCTTATGCTTAGACTATTCAGTCCATTGTGATACACAGAAAAAAAAGTGTCTTGTAAATTAAGGACCATTTTAACTTCCACATAGTTCAACAAATTTACTCTAATATAGTTCATTTTTCGTAACCACAACGAAAATTAACTTAGCTAAAGGAAAGCTTATAAAAATTCAGTAAATGTTTTTTAGTTCACTAACTAAGAAATGGGAAGGATTTTTCCTTAAATAAATTTCCAACACAGTAGTTAATGCATCGTTGATTCTATTATAAATATACATGGGCAATATAAAAATCTTACTACGAAATGTGGACAATTTACTAAGAAAAAATTTTGTATGGAAAAAAATGTTTGTAGTAAAAATTAACTTAACGACATTACCGATTCGTACGATGGCTACCTACAGATTATTTCCCTTTTTACTATATGTTGGAGTGTTTTTACTCACATTGAAAATTTTAGATAAAGTAGAATAAAAAGTAGTTAATATAATCCTTGACGGGTGTATATAATTTTTTAGAGATTCCTCATAGATTTGGTATATATTTTACCTTAACTTATAGATAGAATTCCAACTAATCAATAAATGTGCTACTGCAAAATGTGAATGCATCATGTGAGGGAGTTTTTAGAGACATTTTGTGTATATCTCGTATGATTGTTTGTGTTTGTTATTGCGTCATTTATGCTGTTGTTGGTTGTTTTGATTCTAGAGACAATGGAATGTTCCTTGTGTGTTGTTGGTATCTTTTGTGGTGAGAGTTGTTTTCTTGCAATAGCGAGATCAGAAAGGGATCGTGTGTGTGTGTGGAGTTGTTTTTCTTTACGGCAGCTATGTATCCTTTATGACTATTTTTGTCTTTGAGTTTTATTGTTGCATTCAGTTATGTTGATGCATTTATGAAGTGCACACGTGGATTTAATTTTGCGAAATTGTACGTGCGGTATTGGTGTTTATTAATGAAAATACATTTATTCGAAACATTTTAGAAACTGAGAAGTGAATGTGATGTTACAGAAATCAAAAACGCTTTTTATTGATTAAAAAAAAAACAACAAATAATAGATTAAGGAACTGTATATTTCTGTTAATAGTTTAAAATTAGTGCGGATTTTTAATTGATTTACATAAAAAATATACAACATGAGTGGTAATAGCATGATCTATATTTATTCCACATCTGGATCACAGGTTGGAGTCTATTTTTTGGAATCTATTTTTTTATGTTACAGCAATTCCTACAGGTGAGTACTAAGTTCGAGTTTAGCCGCTAAAATTAAAAATAAATCAGTAAGAAAATTATAAAATTGTACGTCTTCGATACAAATTTAAATATAACTTGATGGAGAATAGCCCAAACCAAGTTTTTTATAAAGATTATTTTTTTTTAATGGATTATTAAAGAAAACTTGTCATGAAAATTGCGATTTTAGCCTCTAAACTCGAACTTAATGTCCAACTTAAATACTAAATGCTATACTGACAAGTGGAAATTATGTCTAATTTTATAATATTTTTTATTTCAAATATATTCTGAGAATAATTTCAAAAACGTCCCATTAGTCCATGGATATGATTCCAATACCTACAGGATGGATTTTTCAATGTGGTAAGTTTTTCTATAAACGGTATTTTGTCCGTTTTTAATAAAACCAAAATTTCAATTTATTAAAAATAATTTTTTTCACTTGCAGGTATACAGGTCTTGTAATGGTAATTTTTTTGAATATTCTTACTGTTTAATGCTAACTAAGCTTATCCTTATTGGCTCTAGGAAATACTCTTGAAACCCGTAAGTTAAAAATCAATGTGATAGAATTTGATAATATTTTTCTTATATTTTGTATAACTTTGCAATTTCAGATGCTTATAAGACAAATCCGCCCAACAAAAGTTAGCCAAAATCGATGAAATTGGACAAAAATTCAATGAATATAGCAACTTATGCCACATATGTCTTTCATATAGATAGAAAACATGGAAATTTAAATTAATTAGTTTAGTCCTAATAACATAGAATATTACTCTTTTGAAGAAGCAATTACTAACTACCGACAAGTAACTGCATCCAACGTACGAATAAAAATATTTCCTTTATAGTATATCATAAGCCATAGTTTTGTGTAATATTATCATAATTTTTTGAAATAAAATAATGGTGGTTATAGAAAATTGACTTGCTTTGTACGAAAAATTTCTTAGTTGTATAGAGGCTTGTTGTACCTTTGATTCCTCAATTTCTCTACTTTTTTGAAAATTATACTGACAAACAGTTTATTTCAAACCAATTTCTTAATACAGGTTTCCCAAAAAATTGTTCATTTTTCCGGATAGCAGGAATATTTTGAATGAGTTTAAGTATATTCTTCCCACAGTTTATTATTACTATAATAAACTAAAATACGATGCAATACATGAACTAATTTATAAGAAAATCATGAACTTATCTAGATGAAAAAAATCTTTGGCGCCAAATCATGGTCATTCTTACTATGGGTTAGTTCATTTTTCATAAAAAATAGTAAACTTTTTTTTTCGGTGTACCACATTTGTGAACTTCTCTCTTATCACCTCCTTTTTATAGCCAGTCCGAACGGCGTTCCACATTGCAGTGAAACCACTTAGAGAAGCTTTGAAACACTCAGAAATATCACCAGCATTACCGCGGTGGCATAATCCACCGCTGAAAATCTTTTTGGTGTTCGGTCGAAGCAAGAATCGAACCCACGACCTTTTGTATGCAAGGCGGGCATGCTAACCATTGCACCACGAATATACGTCAAATGAAGTTTTCCAAACGTGAGAGTATGTTTCTATTCCCAGCCATATGTTTTGTACCTGAAAATCAAAAATTTAAGTTTTTTTTTTTAGAGTTAGAAATTATATTTTTCCGTGATCATTAATATAAATATGATTTTAGTTCAATCTATCCAAAGTCTTACAATAAAAACAGTAGTACTTTTTAATAGAAATTCATGTATTCTTAAACTATTATAAGGAATAATTATAAAAAATAATACTACGAGTAAGTATTAAGTTCATTAAATAAAAAATATAAAAAATATAGAATACATTATTTATTAATGATATTTGTTAGAAGGGTCCGAAGGCGCGGTGGTAAGACCAACAGAAGATACTGTCTGGTTCGTTGCTCTCGAATAAAACGGATTATTTACAGTATTAATTGATGATGGTCGTGAAAGTGGAATATTTTGATTTGAACCACATGGATACTGCATGTAATATGGAGGGTATTGGTTAATAGTTGGTTGTTGAACTGGCCGTGGATATTGCTGAGATTGTTCTTATTGTAATCTTAATCAATTACTTGCTCTAGTCGCTGTTCAAGCTGACGCCGACTTAATCGTATTGTTTCTTGTGGCCGACGCCGTATGGTTTGCCTTCGGTGACCATTATTGTTTCCACTATTTCTCCTCTTCTTATTTTCTCTGAAGGTGAGATTAATATTTAAATCCAATGGTACTCTTTGTTCAAAATAAAATCTCACCATTTAATAGAATTTTTTGATCGTTCATAACTCGTTGAAGATACGACAGCAACTGATCTGTTTTGAAATTTCAATCCGATCTAGGGCATTTTTGGAGATGTCATATGTTTATTTATTCGGAGATGCCACACAACATTTCTTGTCACAAAAATGGTTTTGAATAAACCTGCCAGAAACTGATTAGCACATCGCCTTTCCAGACGAAAGCGATATTTACATCAAAAATGGTTATTTCGTGTATAGTGTTTTTTCTAAACGTTTGTGTTTCAGTTCGATTTTAATACAGTTCAAGTTGTGCTCAAAAAGGTTACGAATATTAGCACACGTCATATAAGGAACAAAACGCATACAAAAAGTTTTAGGGAAACACCATGCAATTTTGTTGTTTTGTGGGAAGAAAAATGTTTTAAAGGCATACTTTTCACACATATACATAACATTTTGTTTGAAAAACACATACACTTATTTGTTCCAAAAAATTAATAAATATGTTTGAAACATTAAAATGAATTTGAATTTGAGAAAATGTAGCTAATGTATTGAGAAGCCCTTGTTATGTGTAAAAAATTTGTCAAACTGAATTCTAACGTAATTCTATGAAATATGTTTGAAAACATTATAAATTTAAAAATTTCTCCAACGCTTCTGTTTGTTGGGATATTCTCAAATGTAGAACCGCGAATTTTTCCAATACACAAATTGGTGACATCACTAATGCAACGGTATATTCATTCTGTAAAAATTGCTCGATCTATAATAGAGAGAATAAATATTTTTGCAACTAAAATTACGCATTCTCTGATATCGAATTTTTTATTTAATAAATTTATAATTTAAAAATTAGTTATTAAGTGTTTTAAGGAATAAAATTAAAAATGCCAAAAATAGATAGAAGTATTTTAATTACTATTTTAAAAAATTATGAACAATTGAAAGAACTTTTACACTGCTATAGTAGCAAAAATTTAGACTTTCAATCGGTAATCGATACTATGAATGCAATGAAAAATCCAAGGAAATTTCAAAAACTAAAAAACGAAAGGCATAACAGGCGACTTATATCATACTATGCCGAAAAAATATTACGGGAGCGCTTACTTTCTGAAAAACACCTAAACGAAGGAAATGAATTACCATCGCAGAGAATAGATTATGAGACCAATAAGAAAGTCATAGAGCAGAACATTCTCGGCAAACTAATCCATGATGAAATTGGGACGGTATCAACTGATGCCAATAATATTAGTAATATTAATATTATACACGAAAGGACACCAAATGTTGACATTACTCACTATTTTGAAGATAAAGAGTTAGGTTAGGTTAAAATGGCAGCCCGATTAAGATTCAGGCTCACCAAGACTATTCAGTCCATTGTGATACCACATTAACTAAATGTACCTATTACATATGGGCACTTCTACTTTTAACCGCTGAACCTCGATTATTTTCTGCTGTTGAACCAACCAGATTTTTCCATACACATTAACAAACTGCTTAAGTTAACGTTTTCCAGGTCCGCCAGTAATCTAAAGCTATATGCCCCTAAAATTTGCTTACACCTTACCCAAAATGCAGGACACTCACACAAGAGGTGTTTTATTGATTCCTTTTCCTCCACATCATGACAGCTTATACAATAGTCATTATACTTCGCGCCAATAGTTTTTGCAAAATCGCCTATCAGACAGCGACAGAGCAGATTCTACAGATTCGACAGAGCAGATTCTAGTTCCCCTGGAATATGTAAGGTAGTCCCTGGCCTCGCCAACTCATCCGCTTCGCAGTTCCCCGGTAGGTTCATATGGCCAGGCACCCATATTAGATGAATATTGTGCTGCTCAACCATCTCATTAAGGGATTAGCGGCAGTCGATGGCCGTTTTCGAGAAAAGAAACACAGAGTCCAAGGATTTTATTGCAGGTTGACTGTTTGAGTATATATTAATGCCAACAATTTTTGGAACATTACTTATCAGCCAATTCGCCACCTCTTTTATTGCTAATATTTCAGCCTGAAAAACACTACAGTGATTAGGTGATCTTTTCGCTATTCGAAGTTCCAGATCATTAGAATATACTCCGAAACCCAATTGTCCATCCAATTTGGAGCCATCAGTGTAGAAATCTATATTTCTTTTATTCCCCGGGGTCTGTGTACACCACGCCTCACTGTTGGGAATTAGAGTTTCAAACTTTTTGCCGAAAAGTGGTTTCGTCAGAGTGTAATCCACTACGTTAGGCACATCTGGCATTATTTTGAGGACCGAACTGTGGCGTACGTTTTTTCCGACCACAGCGATAGCTCGCTCAACCGCACAGCCGTTGTTGCTGCTGACTGTTTGGCCAAAAACAAACTATTTTAAAAAATTATGAAAAATTGGAAGAACTTTTACACTGCTATAGTTGCAAAAATTTAACCTTTCAATCGGTAATCGATACTATGAATGCAATGAAAAATCCAAGGAAATTTCAAAAACTAAAAAACGAAAGGCATAACAGGCGACTTATATCATACAATGCCGAAAAAATATTACGGGAGCGCTTACTTTCTGATGGCAGGTGTCAAGCGTGAGGCCCGGTAATTCGGATTTGGAAAAGCGAAAGCCTAACTGAATATTTTTCCTGAATTTTATACTAATTGAACCAGATTGTTCCAAAAATATTAGCAGACTGCTTAAGTTAACGTTTCCCAGTTCAGCTAGCCCTTGTTATGTGTAAACAATTTCTCAAACTGAATTCTAA